>NC_055959.1:12839432-12969432 GCF_018492685.1 Alosa sapidissima | reverse complement strand
CCTCCCCTTCCCTCCCGTGCTGCTCCCGTGCAATTGAAACTCTCCTAAACGCGCATCTCGTCTGTGATTTGCTGGAACAGTTTGTTATGTTTTCATGGGCTAGGTTTGCCCAGGTTGTTTTTGTTGCCGTTCTTGGAGCCTGGGCTGTCCACAGAGATCGCATTTTTTTACAGTGTATTCAGGACACAGACAGCTAGCGGTTGGTTAGGTGATGTTTGCAATAAGTGACATAAAATGTTTTAGCCTAAAAAACGTGTGGCATCGCTTAGAGCACCTTTAAATGTGCCCATACATTCCAGTTTTCTGACACAGGGGGATAGATCTGATAGATTAAAGCTCATCTTCCCCATCAGTGGAAGTCTTTCTTGGTTAATTAGCTCATTTGCAGACATGCTTTAGGGCTACATCTTGTTACTAAACAACCACCAAAGAGGAAGGACTGAAAGAACACACAAGCAGGAAAACAAACGATAACCTCCGTTTCCCATCAATTACTGTCTGCAAAGATCACACAATGCCAAATGACTCGGGTCTACAGGGAGATGTTTTCTTTGATGTTGTTGTTTTAAGTGAGAAGTGACGCTAAAATGTGTGTTAATGTTTGTGTGTATTTGGTGTCTCCGTATGTGTCCTTAGTCTGTTTGTGTGCGTGTGTGAGAGAGAGAGAGAGAAAGAGAGAGAAACACTGAGAGAGAGAGTCCTCTTAGTGGCCTGTATCAGTGTGATTACTGTAAAATAGACAACTATTGAGGCTGGCTGTGCGAATCGCTAAAAGCTCTTATCATCTGCGAAGAGCACCAGAACTGAGATGCTATGATGCTATGAATATAATATAAAAAAGCAGAGTGCTATAATATAATAATGTTATTAATTTAATATTTTTTTTATTTACTTTATTGGCAAACCATTATGCAGAAACACAATTCTAAATTACAGTATAACTACTCCAGAGCTCAATAAGACTGCCACATTCTAATGTATTTTGGTCATTTGTAAGGCATGAAAAAGACACTAACTGTCTGTGTGCTAAGCACAGCTGATAGTAAGGAAACACATGCACACTGTATGTGTGACCTCTGCATCCAGCTCCTTCGCCCATGTCACACATTACAAAATCAACCACTGCACATGACTGTGAAATCTGTCACAACTGTCACATCATCTTTTTAATGCACAATACAAGAGAAACTGAGGAGGGACAGGAGAGAGAGAGAGAGAGAATGAATGAATGAATGAAGGAAGAAGAGGGACAGAGAGAAAGAGCAGTCATTAGGGGATGGATGGATGCCTTGTCATGCGTGAGAATAAAGCCCCACACGGACGCTCTTGCCAGGGGATTCAGCACTGTCTTCTCTGACTAATTTTAGAGCAAATCTAATTATATTTGGCTTCCGACTAATAAGATATCAAGGCTTTTCAAAGCTTTAAATGTTGATTTTCCCCAAAAAAGCCTCTGTGTTTTCCACAGACAGCGGCTAATTGCTAGCCTGATGTCGTCATACTCAATTCTAGTCAGAATTTGAGTCTGACACTGCTCCATTGGGACGTGATTATGGGCCGTGTTTCAACCTATACAGGGGGGAAAATGCCTCTGTACTCAATTGGATAGACCTTACCAATCAGAACAACGAAATAGCTTACCATGAGCTGTAGGAAGAACACCCGAACCATCCTTGTTCTCCACAAATGCCTTAACATTGTTTTCTGGTAGTTTTATTATTTAGTTATATTAGTAAGTTAATGCTCTCTCAATATATTGTACAACATGCGATAGCGAAATCTAAGACCATGTTTATACGTAGCAGGGTACTCTATTCAGAAAAATTGATATTTCCCCTTCTTCGTTTTTAAAAATAATTCCGTTCACCCCAATTCTAAAAACAGCTGGGGAAGGGTGTTGCAAACAACATGTCACAATGCAAAAACGCCGTTTCCGGGGTTTCCAGAAATAATAGCTTCAGTGATAAAACCTCTGTTTTCAGGTAAATAAAAGGCCAAACTGCATAAAAACATATGCAGTTTTCTATCTAGCTTCTAGCGACAGCGTTTTAGTTGCAAACAAAATCAACCGAAGCATGCTCAGATGACGTGATAGATGAGGCACTGTTGCTCATCTGTATATCAATGTACAAAGCCCGCCCAGACAATTTGATTGGTCCGAACAGCTCTGGTTCGGGCACAGTTGCTCCTCAACGGAACAATTCCAGACCGAACTTCCCAACCTTAAATGTTGTGGGCGGGGCTAATTCATCTGGCATCCAGACTAGCTAATTGCCCTATTAGACAGAAACAGTGTGTCGTTTTTCAGAAATGTAGCGCCAAAAACAGTTAAACACTTTCCGTTTCTGCATTTTGAATTAAGCACTGACAACCTTGTGTGTGTGTGTATGTGTATGTGTGTGTGTGTGTGTGTGTGTATGTATGTGTGTGTCTATAGTGTGTGTGTGTGTGTGTGTGTATGTGTTCATTCATGTGGGCATGTCTTGAGATTTAGAATGAGATTTAAACACCCAATTACTTTTAGGTAAAGCTGCTAGCTCAGAGTTGAAGTGTGCAGTTCAGTAATGCAACCATGATAAATGCTAACCTCAAATGATGCTAACCTCATTTGCATACATTTTGAACTGAGGCTGGTATTCATCTATAAAAGACCTTAAGAAGAGGTCTAATTCGAAACAAACAAACACACACACACACACACACACACACACACACACACACACACACACATGGAGTTTTCTAATACACACTCCAATACTACATTCCAAAGCAATGCTTTGATACCAGGTGCAATTATGAACTTAGAGGTTAATTTACCTATCTCCATAAAGAGTCTTCCAGCAGGAGAGCTAAAAACATACTATGATTACAATGATGTTTATTGATTATGACTTAATTCATTTCATTTATTGACCTGTCCTAAAACACCCACACCCATACACCCACCCAACAACACACACACACACACACACACACACACCATAACCACCATAACATGTGGAGGTGTGGTCTTCAAACAAAGCTTCTCTGTCTCTGTTGGTGTGGCGAGCACTGGGCAGGATCTTCCGGCCTTAACAATGCCAACTCTGTAAGTCCGGAGCGGGTGACATGTGCCATGCAGGTTCTGTGCCTCCCGACTTGGCATCTCGTGGCATTGCCAAGTTACATAAAGTGTTTTCTCTCCAGGGGTTGGGTGACACACAGAGTGGGACAGGTCTGCCGTTGCTAAGACACTGGAGTATTGAGCACATAATGAAGAGGTGTAACACACACACACACAAAAACATACATATGCATGCACACACACACACACACACACACACACTAACATTCACACACACTAATATTCAAAATCACAAACGTACACACAAACACACACACACACACACTGAGCTGGCTATCTCAGAGGAAAAGCTTGTGATAATAAATAAATAAATTGACCATCATAACCCTGCTTAAACCTCACGACAAACAACAACTGGTCTCTACTGGATCAGGCTTTAGGCTCTACTGGATCAGGTCTTAAATCTGACAAATAAAGCACTATGTCTGATATGTACTGCTTTGTTTTAACTACAAAATAATAATAATTATTAAACAACCTAAAACCATTCCCCTGGCATCTTCTATTAGCATTGGTCACTTGCAGAGAAACACACAGATGTGGCCAGGAAGCATTTCTGGAGATTTCTGTTGTGTGATAAGAAACAGCAGAATAGATCAGGCCATAGAGACGGAGCAGCCACAGCGAGCACCTGAGTGGTGTTGGACACGAGTCGAGGCTCTAACAGCGAGAGCTCTCCCACAGAGACTATCAACAGAGGCCCCGAGGAGCTAACACCTCACCAGGGGGGCACGCTTCTCTCCAGATGCCTTCACACTCACACACACACACACATACACATGCATGTACACACACTCACACACACACATACACATGCATGCACACACACTCACACACACAAACACACACACATACACATGCATGCACACACACGCACACGCACACACACACGCACAAAAGCAAAATGCCTACACATACATGCACATACAAACATACATGCACAAATATGTTTTGAAGCTTTGAGGAAGGAGGGGAGAAAAACACACTCATCCACAGTTCTCTGCCGTCTCCCGTTTGCTGTACATCAGGAAGCTGCCTCCACACAACTGAGAGATAAAAACCCTCGAGGCCTTCTCCCGACTGAGTCCTGCTAGAGCACTGGGTCTCTCTCCCTCTCTCTCTCTCACACACACTCACACACACACACACATTCAAAAAGAGACATGTGCTTACACACTCATTGACCCACAGAGACACTCTTCTACACTTACATTTGCACCCACACACAGTGCTCGTCACCTTGTTATGGGTATGCGATTACGCGTAAGCATACCCACATAAGCACTCCGCTCCAGTAGATTTAGCTAAACGTGGGCAAAATGCTGTTCCCTTCTGCTTAAAAAAGGGCTAAAGATTCACCAGTGCTCACACAAGAGAACATCCCCGGGAGCCAATGACCGTAAGAGAGCGTAGCTTTTTTTAAATGTAAATGTTTGTATTGGGGCTAAGGTCAGACAAAGTTTGGACAAAAGACTTAGCTTTCGGATGTGGGTCCACCGCTGGATTTAAGAGGGATATGGGACAAGGGGAGAAGGGAGAGGCCGTACACAGAAGAGAGAAAAAGAGCAAGAGTGAAGACACAGAGAAAGTGTGTGTGTGTGTGTGAAAGAGAGAGAGAGAGAGAGAGAGAGAGAGAGAGAGAGAGAGAAGTTGGGGTGAAGGGTAAAAGCTAAGTTTGAGTAGAGAGAGAGTGTGTGAGAGAGAGGAGTGGAGAGGTGGGGGGAGTAGGAAGTCAGCTAATTAGCAGTCCTCCAGAGTTTAACAGCTCTTAGGACTTTGTTTCATACAACCATCAGTCATCTCCCACAGCACCATTAGTGCTCCCTCTTATGTACAGAGCCCTGTGCGTTCCTCTGTTTTTTTCTAGTTTGCCTCAGTCTCTGTGACTTAATTTCTAATCTGCTAATCTACCCTGGGGGCCACCTGTCAGTCTTTGCCACCTACAACCCTTCTCCTCTCACCACCCAAACCTCACCCCAAGTGACAGGATTAAAATATCACTGTTTAATTACTGTCAAATTACTCTGCATGACACCTTATTTTAACAGAGGACCAATAGATAAAACATAAAGGGAAAAGTGAATATAGTTCTTAAACAAACATCTTAAAGAAGCACAATCCAATACAGATCCAACACAAACACAAACCCAGCAAAAATAGCAAACACATACAGAACCAACAAGATAGCAGCCTTCTATCTTGAAGCACAGTATACATCACAACACCCTTCTTTTTAATTGTGGACATATTAACAAATTTAATTTATCCATTTCACATTCTTCCTTACACTCTCCCTCTAAGACCAGTCTCTGCTGTCTAACATAATTTAATAATTGTGCATTTCAAATACAGATTGGGTTATGAATTGAGTAATTCTCTTGTTCTTTGTAGCCTATTTGGGCTTACAGTTCAAGATTGCAATTATTGCCTTGGCTGGGAGTTTTATTTGGGGTTCTGGAGACGAACTGTGAAACTGTTGTCAGGAAAATGTCAGAGACTTCCTAAATTGTTGCTACGGACCACTGCATACTGTATGACAACGTGCCAACATGTTGGCTAAGATGTAACATGGAAAACGTGATAACATCTGGTTCGTTTTGCCATTTCACATCACTGGACATTCGTTTCATTTTGAATGCGCGTAAAGAGCGCCTCGAATGTGTGCGGAGCTGTCGGAGACGGGAGAAGCACGCTGCTTTTTTAATGCTGATCCGGCTGCTTATGCCTCGGGAGTCTTGAGGTTGGGGGGTCGAGATTCGTCTTTTCCCCAGCAGGTCTGAAGGGTTTAATAATAAATATGCACCTTCTTTATTTATTACATAATGTCTTAGGATCACGTTCCTCCGCTACCCGGGTGCCAGACTGCTACCCTAAACGTAATGTATGCTATTTTGCTGAGCTTCAGGAGTCCAGGCAATTATAGCAAACACACTCGGTGGGACCCCTTCCAGAATCTGGTGCTTTGTGTCAACATCTCTCGCACGCCTACAAGCCTGATGTGAGATGCTGAGTCACTATCTCACTAACAGTTAGGCAGCACTTTCAATCTAACTCAAACGTTTGGGAAGAATGGGTTTTTCGTTTATACAAATCTGGTGAAGTGGAATTTTTAAAATCCTTTTTGGGAGTAAAGTTGAAATTGATTTGCGCAGGATATTGACGCAATTTGTTAAGCATCTCCAACATATGCAAAACACGTGAATTATTTAAATTAGAAACGGCATTCACTACACAATAATTGATATGGTTTATTACATGGTACGATTTAATGATACATCCTTCTATTTTAGTTGAGTGGAATATGACATTCCTACACGTGTTCCATGGGCTAAACTACATTCAGTGAGTGTAAACTAAAGCTGACAGAAAAGCTAAAGGGGAAGGAATTATTCAGGTAAACAAAACCTGTCGTGTTCGCCTAGTTAGTCCTTCATGTCTGAAGTTTGCAATTTGCAGATTGCACTGTTTTGGTGCCATTTCATCTGTACACAGAAAAGTAGTTTCTGGAACTCACCTGCGAGGTGAAGATGGGATACATTTTTCCGAATTATCAGCAGACTTGATGAGTTCCACAAAGTGCAGCTGTCTTCGGCCGTAAGGGTAAGGCAGATTTTATTTTCCAGGACACCGTATGCCCAGTTCACCCGACTGAGGCGATGCAGTCACACGCCTCTCTTCTGGAATGACGACTGATAAATTGATGTTGTTTGTCCCTCTCCTGATCCGCAATATAATGCCATTATCATATGCCTTTCCGGCGACTGGATATTAAGCTTGAATTAGTTTATTTTTTTACAAGATCCAGACCACATGAAGGCAGGAGAGGGATTAAGAAATGTGTTCAAAACATTAGTCCGGTGTAACCAAGCATTAACAGTCAGTTGATGTCTTAATTAATGCGATGTAGCATAGGCTTACACTCCAAGTTCTGTTCGAATACCCTACATCCACGATGAATGGGCAAAGATGCCATAGTGCTCCTAGGCATGTTGTAGCAGCTTTCCCTTCTGTGTAGAGCAGATATTTGCCTGTTCACTGAATAAAACACAATACACGAATGGGACCTTATTTCATTAGACTACTTTGTCAAAAGCTGCTTTCCAAATGACAGTCCAATTTCCAGTTAACTTTAGGGGGCAGTTGAAGTCTTGACGTCTTCGACTGTTCCTTCACACACTCCACCTCGACACACACGCTCGCACTGACTCGCACGCGGTCACATCCACTTTAGGAATAATAGTCCTCCTCGAAAAGAACGACTTTTAAAAATACTTCAAGTTTTTAAAATACTTTCAAATGCACTTGCAGGTGAGCAATTTCCTTATGGGTTTGACAGACGTCCCATGGTCCCATGCGAAAGCAGTTCATTCTGTGAATACTGTAAAATGTATTCAGAAATACAAATCCGAAGGTGAAATATAGCTCGACTCGAATGCGTTCGAATAGGTGGATGTTTTTTTTCTCTCTCCCTCTTTTCTTGAGCAAAATAATAGGCAGGTACTTGCTTGGCAGCTAGTGCTCGGCAGACCGGTTTGACGCCGTCCCTGACGGTCTGCGATCTGACTGAACGGCGGCACTCTGTTGTGTCGCGTGCGCGCATGTGGACACAGACCACAGTCCAAGCTGAACATGCGCGCGTCATCACCTCGCAGCGGGTTGGTTACTCGTTTCGCCGCGCTACTGGTATTGTAAAAGCGGTCTTTCTAACGTTCATTAACACATAAGGTGTTGAACAAAATTTCGCTTGCTCTAGGAGCTGATTCCCGACAGGTTTTGATTTTGTTTTGATTTTCTGTCAGTCCTTTACTTTCTTCATTTTGGTAAACAGTCTTTCACTAGTGTGAAGGAAGAGAATCCTTCGATGATTAGGAGACACTGGGAGTGCAAAAAGCAAACCAATATCTTCTCTCTATTTTGCTGTCGAAATGTCCCTTCAGTAGCCAGTTTTACCCACTTTTGCACCTGTTTAATCTAATTCAGCTCATTTTTTATGTACAATTACAAAAAATATATTTTTACCAGCTAGCAAGAGCCATGGCAGCCTTTGGTCTCATTGCAGTTCCAGTATCAATGGTCTGAAAAGCATAGCATTTCTTAAGTAATTATAATACACCTTGTTTTCTTTTCTAGTTGGATGAACTCACTTTGAGATGAAAGGCCTACAAGGAGTCGGGTTTCAATATTTTTCCTGCAGTAGGCTAGGTACCGGTATATCCCACTTTCCTTCCTACATGTTTCCCTCCTTTATGTTAAGCAGTTGCAAAACCATAAGCAAATCAGGGCAAATCCTTGTGCATATATGGAGGGACCTGAGAAATGCCCAAACACAAAAGGCAAAGGTACTTTGGGATGTGATTTGAAAAGTGCCTTACAGTATTACATCAGTTATAATATCCCTCTTGGTGGAAGTATGAGGCAGCCTGCATCGAATATGTTAAGCTCTCTTCCCACTGTTGCACATTTGTGCCAAAAGAGTAATTTCCCTCTCTGAAACTTCTACTCACACACAGTGAAGCAATTTACATCCGCTCTTATTAAAAGGGTGTGAAAGTGAAATGCATAGTGCGGGGTCATCCATCTAGAGCTCAGCACTTACGTTACTTTACGGAGGTGTATATCTTTTACTCAGGGTCCATTAGTGCTGCATAATTGCATTGAAATAAAACATACGGATCTATCATCTGGATGAGCCATCTGCATTCATTTCAGCAATGTGAATAAATACTTTTGTTTAACCAATTCACAATTTAATTCTCTGCCTTTTAATGATGAAATAACACCAGTGCTTTAAGTGTGTGTGTGGGTGGGGTGGGGGGGGGGTGTCTAAATACAATCTAAATGACCTTAACAACGTTTTATTTTTTCAAGCAATTATACTACAGATACTGCTGTGTACAATACATGCCCTTTTGTGTCCCATGGGCACAGACGTAAAAACGTCCCCACTGGCCACCTAAAAAGGTTAGTAGCTTTTGAAAAATAACCCTTTAAATAATGACTTCTGGTAAGTTTTAGCATTAAGCATTAATCCTTTGAGACCTAGGCATTGTGATTTGTCATTGTATAAGGGCCTATACATGCTATATCTTGTTTTTGTTGTATTTCTCAGGACAGTCAGGGATTTTTACCCATCTGAGAGTATAATGTCACAATACTTGCATATGTCTCTTATGTCAGCCTTTATATCAAAGAAAAACTAGAAAATGTAATTTCGAGGAAATTACCAGTGCATGAAAATATAAACATATATATTAACATAAAATGCAAAACAAACTTTTTCATGTCTGCCGGAATAGATGCCCGATAAGTGCCCAAAAAGCGTTACAATATGGCCGTCGAGTGGAGGGACTTGCCTAAAAGGACATTTGCTGCAATCCATATGTATCGTACACTCCCCCGCTTGAGTTGCTCTACGCGCGAACGTGACGTAATGTACCACTTATAGCGTTCCCGTTTGTCTTTGTGGGGAAGAACATGGACGCCACCAGGGCAGCAGCTGTTTCGGTAGTGTTGGGTGCTTGCCTAGAACACGGGAGCAAGCTTGTGGCTCATCTAAACAAGCTATGGGATGATTCAACTTGCGTTCATATTCCAGCTTGTTCTGAAGTTGTGACAAGCACGAAAGCTGGCCTTTGGATAATGTAGTTCAGAGAAAGCCTAATTGTATGCAATGCAATAGGCTACCTGCAAAACGGGGCTTTTAGTTGGTGTTGATGACTGCTCATTCTGCACCCAGATAACAATTAGTCATTGAATCTGTTAAATCAACATTACTTTGTCAATGTTAAAGTCATTGAATCAACGTCGCACTGCAACATTGATTCTAGGCTATGCCTACAGTACATCACTTTTGCACCCTTCATTAATATTGAAGCAACGTTGAAATTCTAACTACAGATCAATGGGATTTCAATGGTATTTCCACTAAAATGAATATTGAAACAATGTTAAAATTACAATCAAACTAAAGATCAACGTGATTTCAATCAAGCGCATCACCAGGGGCAAGCTGGGAGGGGAGGCCGTTGGCTGCCATTTCTTCAAGCACACGTGCCCGGTATATGACAGCTTTCGGCCCTAACCTCTCGCAGTGCAGGCAGCATTCGGGGACCGCCAATGCTGCCCGGGCATGGTCGACACCGAGGCAGCTTATGCCGACCAGGGGCCTCATGTACAAATCTTGCGTCCGGATGTACGAAGAATGACTTGAACGTGAGAATGTGCGGTCCTCCACGCAAACTTTATGTCTGGTGTACGCACATTTCCAATGTGTATCGTCAGTTGACGACACTTAGAGGCAATGCAGCGCAACAACATTAGCTGATCGCGAGTCTAGGCCTTTATTTGCACAGTATATTGTGAAACGTGGGTTATTAAAAATGATAACACTTCGAAAGTAAGCCTATGTTTCTATATAGATGGACATGCAACATGCTCAAATTCTAGTTATGCAACAACCTATCTATAATGACAACTGTAGACTTATTAGAGGATACGAATTAAAAGGGAATGTGAAGCCTATAGCCTACACATATAGATAGAATAGATAGGCTGACTAATAAGCGCGGATATAAGCTATTTCCCTTAGTGTGATTGACTGCATAGGATACTTTGACTTTCCTCGAGTAAGCATTCGCATTATTGTTGTCACACTTGTGTGCAATTATAGGGATATGATCCAGAAATCGTAATGTTGTGGCGATGTGGCCTGGATCAACTTAATTTATTCCACCTCGAGTGCACGACGCGTGGTAGCTTGGACACGATTGATGTAATGTTTTTTTTAATTAATGCAGTTGTGTTGTAATGGTTCAAATGCATCAAACTCAGTTATGTGAACCCTGTCACCTACTTGCAGAATGACCAATAATTCTACCACGGTCTTCGACCCTATAGCTAGCCACTGCTACGCTCTGCCACTACTGTTTTTTTTGTTATTAATTACAGATGATAAAGACGTAAGATTCTTGCCATTTCGTCGGATAAACACTTCTACCTAGCATTCGCTGGAGATAAACTTTTTTTTATTAATTTGATGATTTCAATTATTAAACTTTGGAGCAGGTTCGAGTATGAATGGATCCACAAATGAGTTTTCATTGTCATTAATATTGCGGGATAGGCCATTTTGTCTTCGCGGAGGTCTGCGCTCTCGAGTGGCCTTCTAATTAGCATATTAAAATGAGTGTGATTGAGGGAGGAGATAGGGTGGAGTGTAATGCTCGTGCATGTACACTTAATTTCACGTTAATTGGGATGTACAAAAAAAAGCTGCGTGGAATGCTACGTACCACAGTTTCAGTTTGTGCTTACGCTACTTTTCAGGTTTGCACGTACGCAATGTTTTAGTATGAAATCCACGCAAGTCTTTGTACATGAGGCCCCAGGTGTGGGTCCAGAGTGGGGATCCACATCCCGCAGCTCCGACTACACCTCCGCATCTGGGCGGTCACCGACTCAGACATGCTTTTTAGATTTTTTTTATTTTTTAGAACCTTTATTGAAAAAACAAACAAGACAGAAAAAGCGAGAAAAATAGAGAGGTATAGAAAGAAAAAGAGAGAGTCGGTGGCAGTCATCTTCCTCCCCAGCAAAGGCTGAAGCCGATGACACCCATCTCCCCTGTTCCGTCTACTTCTCCCGATATCTGCGCCTTACTTCTTGCTCGCAAAACCGTATTTTTCTTGTGGGAAACTTCAAGCGACGTCGCTGAAGAATGAAAGAGTGATTGTTGTTGGCCGCGGCGGCTTATAATAGTCGAGCTGTTTTCGCACCTGTGAGAGGACTTCAGTTTGTTGGACGAAGCAGACACCAAGAACGTAAACTGTCTTGAAGAGAATTGAGCAGTGTGGTTCAAAAGCGATTAATTACAGGATGTGTAGGAATAGTTTAGGGAGCGCCTGATTGTATGCAGCTGGACCCGCACCTGATTACCTGAACAAGTGCTGTTGCGTTATTCTCGAGCCATGAGGGGCAGTAGCAGGCTAGCAGGCCCGGAGTGGGTTGATTTTATGGCCAAAAGGGTGAAATGATGCGAAACTGCTGGAAGATTTCACACTTTTCTGGTCCTTTTCTGGAAAATATTTGTCTTCTTTGCTGTAAATGTCATTAGGCAGCTGCAATGTAGACCTGCTCCCCCCAGACAGCGAGAACAGATTTAAAATTCAGAGTAGGATTTGCTCACCCATTCCTACTGTGTCTCATTGTTTAACACTCACTCCTGGGTGGCCACAGGCACACTATGGGGAGAGAGATGAAAGCCAGTCATCAGCGTTGGTGAAATCATGTAATTGTAAGGGTTTCTCAGAGCAATTTCCAGTTCTGTGAATGCTGTTTCTTCACCGTGACAAAGACTGAAGGAGAAATAATCCTCAAAAGTTTGAGTTGAGTTTAAACCAATGTGACAGCTGAGTTGAGTTGAAACTCCCTCATTTTCGGCAGTTGCCGACAATTTGCAACCCGAGAATGTCGCATTTGTCTGTGCCACAAATTGTCGGAACCGTACTATAACGTATGTGGGGAGCTCGCAGAGTGCTAATGACTCTAATTATGAATGCAGTGAAACCGCGCCTGGCCAGGCCTGGCTTGAATATCCTTACTCAGTATTAGATGAAACCACAAATTTCAAACGAGAAAAATCACTCGTGATTGGTTGGCAGATCTGTCACTATTGGTCACCCTGGCTCATAATAAATGTAAACCACAATAATAAAATAAAAACGTATATACGTTTTTATTTTATAACATTTGCCAGGAACATGTTTATGCAAAGAAAGAGCTTTATTAAAACAAACACACAACTATGTGCAAAACAAGGATCTGCCCACACAACATATGGGTAGCTCACGAGCAGCCCAAAAGTTACAACTCCGTGAAATGGCTGTTTGCCGCTTCGGTGTTGTAACTGGCGGTTCTTTCTGAGGCAGGCGCGTTTTGTAGACGCCTATGGTGCGTGGCACAGAGTTCAGAGAGCTCCGGGCTACTAAAGGACGGCGACCGTACAATGCATTCAGACACCCAACGCCGTCTTCATCAGACATCAAGTCTAAGGTGGCGGACTTCCAAAGTTAAACTTTGTCCTCTGTCTCGATTCCAGCAGCTGTAAAAAACAATTAATAAAAACAATCAGTACTGTGCGATACACTGCGTAGGGACACGACACATCTATCAATGCACCTGGAAAATAGTCACCAAAAAAAGTCTTACCCTCTTTCTTCTCGTTCGACTAAAAAAATACACTTTAATAAAGCAACTTACACTGGTTCTGCTCACTTGTTCTTTTGCAAGGCTACTAGGCTACTCTTAGCTTTGGTTTTAGGCTAGGGTACTTTTAGCTTAGCTAGCAGTCATCGAACATATTCTTCCCGCAAGCTTGGGATTGTGCACCCGTCTTCTCTTCTTAGAATGGGACTTCTCTTCTCACAATGGGATTGTGCACCCTTCTTCTCTACTTGTCTCTCCCGCACAGTTTTTCGACCAGAGCAGCCAACCAGTCCTCTATGGACAGCAACCTGGGGCCTCATGTACAAAGACTTGTGTGGATTTCATACTTAAACACTGCGTACGTGCAAACCTGAAAAGTAGCGTACTGTACGCACAAAAAAATCCTGATGTATGAAACTGTGCGTACGCAGCATTCCATGCAGCCTTTCTTTGTACATCCCAATTAACGTGAAATTAAGCGTACATGCACGAGCATTACACTCCACCCTCTCTCCACCCTCAATCACACTCATTTTAATATGCTAACTAGAAGGCCACTCAAGAGTGCAGACCTCCGCGAAGACAAAATGGCCTATCCCGCAATATTAATGAAATGAAAACTCATTTGTGGATCCATTCATACTCGAACCAGCTCCAAAGTTTTACTATATTTATTTTTATTGAGTTTCACACAATCAATTGCATATACATTGACATAGTAAAAGCGTAAGCATGAATGAAAATACATTTCAGCGAAATCAATGTATCAGAAATGCCACAAACTTACACACACATGAAATAAGACAAACTGACAATACAGACAGGTAGAAAACCACCAAAAATAAAATAAATTATAATAATAACTAGAAATGCAATTCCAAGGAATTACCAGTGCATGAAAATGCTAAAGCTGTGATGTAAAATATCATGTATAGTTAAAACAGATAATACAGAGATGGTTACTACGGTGATGCTAGGATAGACACGGTGGTTGCATAGCTTAATAAAAGTTGATAGTTTAAAAGTAGACTGTTTAAAAGCTGAATGTAGATAGTTTAAAAGTTGTTGATAGACAGTAGATAGTTTAAAAGTTGTTGATAGAAACGGCCGCCCGTTTCAACTGCTGAACCTCGTCATCTAGTTTTTCAGATGGCTTCGGAGTGGTTATTGCACGCTGTGTGCATACTCTCCACTGCGTCCTCCAGTGCCTTGGTCCGACTGCTAACTTGTTCAATGCTACCTTTTAGCTCCTCTCGCAGCAGGGTAATTTCCCGCTTCAGCTCCAAAGACTGCATCTTAGTGTTCTCATCCATTTTCTTAAGCAAATCGTCCTTAAGACACTGAATCGCCTGTAGAATAGTGGCGTTTGATGAGTCGCTACTGCTGATCTCCTGGTCGTTGTTAGCATTGGCGCCATTTCTAGTCTTAGCACTTAGCGCAGCAGACCGTTTTTGCTGGGATGAAGCCATCGTTAGAAGAAAAAGTATATGTATCCGACGCAAAAAAGTGGAAAAACCGTGGTGTAACCGAGATAGACGTATTGTAGAATGAGATGGTATACTGTAGTTAATATTGATTCATCTTAATATAGCTAATATATACAAAATGTAAAGTTCTGACGAGGAGCTCAAGAAAGTGCGACCTCACTCGGCACCGCTCATACCGGAACCTGCTCCAAAGTTTAATAATTGAAATCATCAAATTAATAAAAAAAGTTTAGGCTATCTCCAGCAAATGCGAGGTAGAAGTGTTTATCCGACGAAATGGCAAGAATCTTACGTCTTTATCATCTGTAATTAATAACAAAAAAAACAGTAGTGGCAGCGCGTAGCAGTGGCTAGCTATAGGGTCAGAGACCGAGGCAGAATTATTGATCAGTCTGCAAGTACTGTAGGTCACAGGGTTTGCATAACTGGGTTTGATGCATTTGAACCATTACAACACAACTGCATTAATTAAAAAAACATTAAATCAATCGTATCGAAGTAGGCTACCACGCATCGCGCACTCGAAGTGGAATAAACAAAGTTGATCCAGGCCACATCGCCACAACATTACGATTTCTGGATTATATCCCTATATTTGCACACAAGTGTGACAACAATAATGTGAATGCTTACTCGAGGAAAGTCAAAGTATCCTATGCAGTCAATCACACTAAGGGAAGTAGCTTATATCCGCGCTTATTAGTCAGCCTATCTATTCTATCTATATGTGTAGGCTATAGGTTTCACATTCCCTTTTAATTCGTATCCTCTAATAAGTCTACAGTTGTCATTATAGATAGGTTGTTGCATAACTTAGTAGAATTTGAGCATGTTGCATGTCCATTTATATAGAAACATAGGCCTAGCCTACAGTGGGCGTTACTTTCAAATGGCCACTTCAGTCGCGCATTACGCGGCGTGAAGCTGCGTGAAACTTTAGTACCACTTTCAGCCACTGTGCGTCGCTCTGCCACTGTACATCGCTCTGTCAGTAGCCTGCCTGCCGCCCCTTCTGAAAAAGCAGGAGGCTACCTTTAAACATAATTGTTGCGGAGAGGAATCCCAGCCTACGAATTCAATAACAAAATAAATCATGCATAATTAAGCATTACCTCGATTTAGGCTACTTGGGTATGGCTTCACAGTGGTAACGAAAATCGAAATCTGCTTTTGAAAGCCTACTGGTGCCGCTCCACAAAACGAACAAATGTCTTAATTTGCTGTCTACGTTATTGTCAGTGTTGGGGGTAACGCAACTACGCAAATCAAAACAGTGTTTTGTGCAAGAACTGTTCATGCAGACTACAACTGGCGCGGTGTAGCCTACACAACTTTGTTCAAAATTGATGCATTCAAGTTAACTTTGCAAAGTTAATGTTAAAGCCTAAGGTAGACTACCGTCGGAGATGCTGACTTGCAAAGGCCTCGGGAGAACACGTTATCTCCACTATCATCAGTCAATGCCCCCTTGATCAAAGTGGGGAATGAAAGAAGAAGTTTGAGAACTGGCTTAACAAGTTACCTGCAGTCCAGAACACACAGAATATTGCAACAGAAAGTTGCCTTTATAATCAACTACTATTTGTTCCAACAGCATTCAAACAAAGCCTTTATAAAAGTGAAAAAAAATATTCCATAAGAAGTAAAATAAAATACTGTTACTGTAGTAACTGTACCACATTATCCCAAACCTCAAAGAGCTCCCCACGTCTGTGACAGGCAGACGTGACACCGCTAAATTCTCAGCTTGTTTATACCCCACACTGAACGCTTAAGACCGCTAGGCCCATCACTGTGGGGTGCGGTAGCCTACTCTCTGGGATTTAAGTCAAGCAATAACCATACAAATGCGCGGCCTGCTCACCTCATTGTTTCAAAAGGAGTAATTTCGGCTTTGTCTGAACTGGCCATTGTAGGCTACGTAAAAATAAACAAGTATCCCCCATCCAATGATATCGGCAAATGTTTGTTTTCCAAAGTAAGAATTTCACTTCACCTTCGACAATGAATAGCTCATTACACTTATGTTACTGTTAAACGTAACTGGTATCATTCCAAACATTATTCTGTGTCCTAAAAACTGGCATATTTTATGGCATTGTGTCATGTAAGGTCGTTGCAAAATCTAGAGAAATGTGTGAGGTGGTCAGCGGGGGACAATTGAGACACACATTGGATTGTGCTGTTACTTGACATTCCATTTGTAGGCTTCACTTAGCCCCGGTGAGTGGGGGTCGCTATAGGGTGTGAAATGCTTAATGCGTGTGAAATAGCACCATTGAGTACCTATAACGAAACATCCTACAGCTTAAATTATGTAAACTTCCCACGACTTCAATATTTGACAACATATCATGAATGGTACTTCAAGTATGTGTTATTTTAGATAGATTGCTGCTGGGCTAATATGTCTTGGTTCATGTCTGTTAACAACTCATTGCCGTCAAGCGTGTATCTCGCGGTTGCATCCATTACAAACAAACATGCAATGTGAATGTCTGGGATTGGGGAGAGCACTAAATGCTCTATTGAATAAGCACGAAGTCAAACCTTTAAATGAAAAACACTCTTTAATAATCAAAAAAATAAACCGCTAATGAAGTAAACTTGTGACCATCAAAAATCGCCTGTAACTCTGTGATAACAGGACGTAACAGGAAGGCATTTGGCTGAGCAACGGAGGTTAATATGCTCTATATTTTGTCCAAATGATGTCTGTCTATCATCGTTGCACTCGGAGAAAACCGGAATGTTTCATTTGTCCTGCGTTTCTTCTACGGCTGCAAACGGGATTCACTCACAGTTAACCAAATATTTCTTTATTAGGGCAGGGCATGCATATTTCTGGCTATTAAATTATTTCTAAACCAGTCTGATAAAGTCTGTAGTGAAGTCTGTGTAGGGTTTTCCAGGCTCCATTTCTTTTTACGAGACACCCTGCTCATAAGAGACATCTGCCGGTTGTTTGGGTTGTTGCAGTGTCGTTGCAGTGTCACTGGAAAAATACAAATTAAAGTCGTGTGATACCACGTGATCCCGCGCGCGGACCGCGAGGGAAGCTGGCCAAATCGAAGTAATGCCCACTGTACTTTCGAAGTGTTATAATTTTTAATAACCCATGTTTCACAATATACTGTGCAAATAAAGGCCTAGACTCGCGATCAACTAATGTTGTTGCGTTGCATTGCAAGTGTCCAACTGACGATACACATTGGAAATGTGCGTACGCCAGACATGAAGTTTGCATGGAGGACCGCACATTCTCACGTTTAAGTCAGTCTTCGTACATCCGGACGTGAGCGTGAGAAGTGGCGTACGCAGCATTTTTGTGCAAGCTTTGTACATGAGGCCCCTGGAGTTTACCGAATTGCTTGAATGACTTGCAGACAGCTCCGAGCAAAGAGGAGGTCACAGCCCCATTAAGTTAGTCTGTAAAAACACAATGTAGGCTACAGTACAGTTAATATCGGTATCTATTAACGTAGCCTACAGCAGAATGAAAGCATCTATTCTTTAGGAGCTACAACAGAGGGCAGCTCATCCCGGACAGACAGGCTACAGACGTGACTCGCGGGATTGTTCATAGTAAATAAGCCTATATCTAAAATATGTTTATACATTATTGTTAATACTTAATGAATTATACAAAATACAAATAGAACATGCTGAAAACATATTCATCTTCATGGCTAGTTTGTTCAGCAATAAGGTTTTGCCGGTCATTTATCGTGATTTCGCACCCGTAATACATTGCTGTGACGACACAATCCATCAAAAAACCATGCAAAAAACCCATAGACGCTCGGCTTCACTGGAATGTCAATGGCACTACAGAGTGGGCTGATCTCAGTGCAGAAATGCTAGACGTTTATTGGACAAGCGCCGCAAAATCGTCATTTCCAGGGAGTGAGTGGGATGGCCCGGACGCCGAGCTTCTGTATGATGATTGGAGGAACCGTCATAGAGGCTGGACTTTTTGATTGACAGCATATGTCGCGATCAGACAGGAAGTGGTTCAAGTTCAAGGGATGCGATAACGTCAGTGTTGGCAGATGAAGTCGAGACGCAAGGCAAGTTGCAGCTCCAATTCTCATAATTTGTGAGCAATACAGTCGCTTTCTATTTGTCTTTGTAAATAGCATACTGTAAATAGAACTGTAATGTGGAGTTACAGAGTTTGCGACTTAAAGTTGTGTATTTAGGCAAAGTTAGGTAGCGCGCTATATAACTGTGTAGGCTACATTATGCTAATGTTTATGGTAGACTACTTGAATTTTAAAAGCCCACCAGGGGAGATTAAAAATAACACAGCAGGGCAGATGAACGTACACAGAGAAATAACTCTAGAAGGCTAGCCTAAACCCCCCCCCCCCAAGCTGCCATGTCTGCCATGCCAACTCTATAGCCTACTGTTTGGTCTATTCTGGGTTTTGGGATAATGTTTGCCCTCAAAGAACAATATAGCACCCTGATAATATTAGTTTAATAATTGACCATTTTTATCAGAGCTTCCCCTATTCCAAAGAGCAGCAACCGCCACTGATTATAAAGTGTTACCGTTTTTCATTTAAAGGTTCGACTTAATGCTTATTCAGTAGACCATTTAGTGTTCTCCACCACAATCCCATACTTTCATATCGCATGCTTGTTTATATGGAAAGCAAAACAAGCTGTAGTGACATATGTCTTTGTCGGGACGTCCAGACCAGGCTGTAACTCCATGTATTTTAAGTAAATCGCTTCATACACGCCTCACGTTGATGGCAATGTGTTGTTAACAGACATGCACAAAGACATATAGCCCTGCAACAATCTATCTAAAATAACACCTTTTGGGAGTACCATTCATGATACTGTAAGTAGTACAATTTTGAAGTTGTGGGACGTTTATATGGCTTAAACTGTATGTTTCATTCGTCCCCTTATGTTGTTTCAACTGTCCCGACCAGGAGGGACGAATAAAAAATTACGCACGTCCCACTTTTGTTGTAATAATTCCTGAATGGTTTTTGTATTTGACAGAGGACTATTAGCTTTCAGTGTGGTACGATCGCTTTGGAAATTACGTTTAATTGAAAAGTGTTTCAACTGTCCCGGCTCTCCCCTATGTCTATGTAGCTGAGATGTCCACAAGTCATTTTTTCGAAGTCCAAGTCGAGTCTCAAGTCTTTGAGCTCGAATCTAAGTCAAGTCTCAAGTCTTTGAGGGGCAAGTTCAAGTCTCAAGTCTTTTGTCACGAGTCAAAGTCTCAAGTCTCTGACCACCTGATCTGTCCCTAACAATGTATTTTAGGGTAGATTTAGGGTGGGACGCTAAGGACTAGTCCTAATCAAAATTTTAAGATGACAAAATTGTCCCCACCAATATTTTAGCGAACTTATTTGTACTGCTGATCATTCCGACAGCCAGCACGACAATACAAGAAACGTCAGGGTTATCTGACACGCAGGCTACACGCATGGAGAATGCCAATGCACAGGCTACTTTGCAGTGGCAGTCAAGCGAGCAGGTGTGTCAACGACAACGGTAAGTTACCAGGGCTGTCTGCCAATACATACCCCATAAAAGGCCAAAGTAAAAAAATTTGATATTGAATTTGACTGACAGAGCTTTCAATTCGGCAGCCGTGGCCTACTGGTTAGCGCTTCGGACTTGTAACCGGAGGGTTGCCGATTCGAACCCCGACCCCTCATTGCTACCCAAGCGCTGCTGTTGTTGCAGGCAGCTCACTGCGCCGGGATTAGTGTGTGCTTCACCTCACTGTGTGCTGAGTGTTTCACTAATTCACAGATTGGGATAAATGCAGAGATTAAAATATACTTATACTTACAATTAACCACATTATAATCAATAGGCCAAAATCATAATTGTGTATCTGTGCCGAATTTCGTAATTCAAGTCCAGTGTAGAACTGAATAAGAAAATCATAAGGCTGTATATCTTGAACTTCCAGTATGTGAGAAACTTGGCTTGCCTTAATATCTACAACCTCAAGTATGCAGCTAATAAGGAAATATAATTGTTATTTAATTAAACAAGGTGAACTTCTCCCCACTGTGCAATGCAGAAAAGGATGCTACAAGGAAGGGAATTCAAACACACTTAACACCTTACCATCTATTGATGTCATTGTGGTTCATTGAGATATCTGACATTTTTTCTGTTAATTGGCTTGGATACAAAAGGACATTGTCGCCTTTGTCGGTGTCCTTATGTGAACTTGCACAGGTAACCTTGCTCATCTTTACTTGCGTACGACTTCAGTGCTTCAGGGCAGCCGTGGCCTACTGGTTAGCGCTTCGGACTTGTGACTGGAGGGTTGCCGGTTCAAACCCTGATCAGTAGGCACGGCTGAAGTGAAGTGAAGTGAAGTTCCCTTGAGCAAGGCACCTAACCCCTCACTGCTCCCTGAGCGCCGCTGTTGTTGCAGGCAGCTCACTGCGCCGTGATTAGTGGGTACCTCACTGTGTGTTCACTGTGTGCTGAGTGTGTTTCACTAATTCACAGATTGGGATAAATGCAGAGACCAAATTTCCCTCACGGGATCAAAAGAGTATTTATACTTATCCTTCAGACCAGAACTGATGCTTCAGCAAAGGCCGTCACTGAAAAGCTGTGAATGTCGTTGAACACAGCTGTTCTCACATTAGCCATCTCACATTAACCATTGTTGCCTAATTACCAATTATTCATCAAGTAGTATCTACTTTTTTTTTGTGTTTTTCACATAGTATTTTGCAGTATTTTTAAAATACAAAAATACACACCAATAAAGTATTTTGATACAAAATACAGAGCCATTTCCTTCAACCCAATAAAATAAAAATTACAAAATACTATTTTGTATTTGAAATACATATTACATGTTTCAGAAATCTTGACATGTCTAAGTTTTGGGTTGCAATATACAGGTAGTGGGCTCTCTGTTCATTTTAATGAGTAGGCCTAAGCCTAAAGTTACAGCATTTCTATCACAATTGACCAGACTTTGACCTTTGGTCTGCTTTTAACAAAATTCTGGCTATGATTGTTCCTTGTATTGCATCATGAGCCATCACTGTGCCTATTGCATTCTACTGTTGTTAGCATTAAGCCTAGCTCAGTCATTATGTTATACCACAACAACATAACAATCAAATTCTATGACTGCCACTGATGTGAATGATCTCACAAATCACACAAACCAAATCAAGTTGTAAAAAAAACGCAAAAGTATCGAAATTGAGATTCTTCACTTAGTATTGGTATTGAAACACTAATGTTGGTATTGTGACAACAGGAGTTGGGGATGTGTCCCCACCAAAGCTGAGACCAAACCTACGCCCTTGGTTAAATATTATGAATTCAAAGCATGTCCTGTAGCTACCATCCATACTGTACCAAAACCAGTTGTAGGATAACATTATGTTGTCTACTGTCTACTGCCATGCAATCTGAAGAAACACAGATTCAGAACTCTGTTTCAATATTTTTTCCCCCAGTAGTTCATTTTGCTTGCCACTTATAAAATCTGACACGTGTAGTGTTGTGGGGAGGAAATGGCTCTAAACTAATAGGGCAATGTTTCTATCGTGTTTTTTCTGAAATAAAATGTGGACAGCCAAGAGTGGATGGGAACTTGGTGACAGGAAAAATATCACTCATGCTGGAGCTAGCTTAATTTAGTTTACATCCAGAATTTACATTGGGTCTCCAACTTAGGACACTAATCTTCTGCTACTTAACACATCCCTCTAGCCCTTGGACCTGGTGAAATATTAACCTATTTAAAGTCTTTATGGCCAACTATAAAGATGCTACCTGTTCCCAGCATTAGCACAACACTTTGCGATGGGTAGCTTGTTACCTGTAACGGCACACATATCTCGCTGACCATTTGTCAGACTGATTTCAAACGTGGCAGGTGTCTTGCTACGGGCATGAGTAAGTGCAGTGCCAAATTTGACGTTGTTTGAATAAGAAATGCAAAAGATATCGGTAAATATCGGTAAAAAAAAGCATATTGGCTTTCGCCACTAGCCACTCCCCCTCCCACACAGCACTGTACAGTGAGGATAGAAGCAAGGCTTTGGCAGAACTGGATCAGTGTACTGTAGGTTACACGGGTAAAAGGTTAAGCGAGTGCAACATTGTGTTAACATGTCTGACCTCAGCAATAAAGACCCCCTGTATGCAGTTTGCTTGCATAAAATGATGGTATGCCGTGGCTCTTCAAAATGACGTAAAAAATAATGTGCAATAAATGGACACTTCGAATAGCCCAGGCTACTTTGGACTGTCTTTAGACTTAGAATAAGCAAACGACAATTCCAACTGCAAGGTCCTAAATTGAAACGAGCGATAATGGTCCCGAATTAAAGAACGTCTCAGAATGCAACACATGCAAAGCATAACCAGTGACAAGCAACAAGTGGCAGACAGAGTGTGGTGTCACTTATAGGCCACCAGAGACTGTTTTTGAGTCACACCATTGCAAATTTCATATGATGATGCATCATTCCACAAAATGGTTTGTTTTCCTTATCATCAAGTTATTCAATAGGCTAAGCATTTAGCCTTGTAAAAAATGTCACATGCAGCCATGCTTAAATTCTGCTTACTTCATATTTATTATATTATTATATTAGCTGTATTCATTATTGAATGCTTACCTGGAATTATGTTTTTCCCTTTCATCCTATTTTTAAAGCAGGCCTACCTGCAGGCATGTAATTGAGCTACAGGAATAGCATGTTTGAACGGGCACTGCACTAGTATGCTAAATTTAACGTCTCTTTCACATTAGTAAGTGACTGATCTATCTGGGTACGTTTTGAGATGCCTGGTAAAATGTTGTTGAACCAGCATAGTTTATCCTGGTGCCACACACCTTGCATGTACCCTGGCAATCCAGAGTTTTCGCGAGAGCACAATGGAATTGTCTCTGCGAGACACTCTAGCAATGATGCACGTTACTTTTTCCCCTTGCATCCCGGGGAACCAGCTAAACTGATGAAGACAGCGCTGCAACGTTGGAGGAGAGTAAATATTGGTTGTAGTGTTATCCGATTACGTCAAAGTCCGGAATCATTCAGAATAAATTGGTCTAGTGTTATCCAATTGCGTGCAGTGAGATTTTCAAACGCATGCTTGTTGCCGCCCCTCGATTTGGGCCATTACATTGTTCGTAGCCAGACCCTTAATCTTTCTAGATTAACAGGGTCTGGATTTTCCAGGCTGCCTTGCATGTAGCTAGCTGTTCACTTATTTCTACTGTGCACAAAGTTATTGTAACCGAAAGTAAAGATAAAAGGCACAACTCCGGGAGGACTTTTCACCATGGTCAATGCATTTTTTTTTCATCTGTGAGTGCGTGCACATAGCACTTATGGCTATGTTGCACATTATGGCAAAGGGGCAACTTGTCATACGTTTCCCAAAGTATATGCACAAATAAATTAAATGTAATAGAAATACATGAATAAATGTAGATTAAAAAAAGCAATTCTTGCATGAAATACAGGTTGGTCACGAGTCACAAAGCTCGATTCTGAGTCAAGTCTGAAGTCTTTTGAGGTGGACTCAAGTCCCTATCTCTGATGTAGTAGGTGTGTGCGCATACTGTATGTGTGTGTGTGGTTTTTGTGTGTGTGTGTGTATATACATGTAGGTGTGTACATTTGTGTGTGTGTGTGTGTGAGAGTGTGAAGTACACAGGTCAGCATCAATGGAAAATCTGATGCTGTCTTGACATCTATGGGTGACAACATCCTAAATCCTCACAACGCCCCCTCTCCTGCACAAACTCCGCTCCATTGCCTCAATCCTTCCTGACCTCCGGCAACAGCAGACCCGCATGCCGACACAGGGGATTGGCCGCAGTCAATCACACTTCCCCTCTGTCGCCCAGACAACAGGATCTAGGGGCGGTCCTCGACCCCCACGCTGGGGAGTGGAAATAAGCTGAGGGCTTCGCATTTCAGACATTCCTCGGTGTCTTTAAGGGGTCAGTGTCTACACGCAAGACCACCTGCCCATGCTGGACTTGTTTGAACCACTGGGGACACCATCCTTCCAGAACAATTACTCTCTGTCTATTACTTACTGGACGTGCTATGTTGTTAGCAAAAAAGAAAAATAATCTTTCTTCTTTCCATATAAGTACATCAAAGGGGTAATTGTGTGAAATTGTTCATGCACACACACAAACACAAACACACACACACACACAATTTTGCAGGTGCACACAATCTCTTATTCACTCTCCTGTCGACTTTTCCGTCAAGTACAGTAGTGGGGCACATGATTTGCACAGGTACTGTAGGTCACAGTTACATGACATATCCATTGTTAACAGGGAAACTGTACACAGACAAAATGCTTGGGAGCCATCATGGCTGAAAAGAGACCTGTAGGCAGGGTAATGTGAACAGCAAAGTGTTCTAGACTAATTTATGGGTTAGGAGAGCAGTGATCACTGTTTTTTTCACTGAAGTTTGTTCTCTTCAGTTGCATAGATACGGTATGTCACAAAAACAAGAACTGGTTTGACTGCAAACTCACTTACTGGTAGAAATTATGCACATGCACATATTCTAATCATGAGTCCTCAAAGCTATACAGCATCTTGTGTGTGTGTGTGTGTGTTTGAGATGCTGCAATGGGAATTCTAATCTAAATACAACATCCACCACTGACTAGAATAGAGAATGACGAACATGATAATTCCTGTGCTTGTAGGGATTACACTTTGAGATTGCATAGAATAGAATACGCCAAAACTAGTGGGGAAACTGATTATAACATTGTAGTATTTTTGTCCTCTTCATCTTCACCGAAATCCGGATACTCAGGTAATCATTATATGTATGTTTGTACATGCATATCTCTTTATCTCTCTCAGCTGGAGAGATGTAGGTTTTTCAGATAGGTACTACATACTACACGAGCAAAACTACTGTTATGGACAATTATGAAGGGCACTGAGAGACAACAAGATAGCCATGTTGTGTGAACTTTCAATTACAGCAATTGAGTGGAAGATGATGGACATTCAGCAATCATAATCTCTCTCTGGTGTCTAATTTTGGAAGACCAAGGTGACATCATCTGAGATGACCCCTAATAAATGTTGCTTCAGCCCGAGGTGTTCTTGATTAATGTCAGACATGGTGATGGCTTTTACACTTTTGTGTCAACATTTTTACAAGAGTTTCCCAAATAATTAGGTTTGGGTTGCAGGAGTAATGATGGTGTGACACAGAAAACACATGCTCACACACACACACACACACACACAAACACACACACACACACACACAGACAGTGCAAGAGACACGATCAAACATTATACTACACAGCATCAATGTGGTGAACTTTTTGTTTTGACATTTTTGCATGCATTTTCTGTATAATTAGATTTGAGCTGAGATAGCAATGTCACAGTACTCTCTCTCTCTCTCACACACATTCAGCTCAGGTAGACTAATCCTAAAACGAATTCTGCAGTGAAGGTGTGTCGTTCATTAATCTCAGCATCACCTCTGGTCTTTGCATGTGAGTAGAAGAGGCAGGCAGGAATGTAACTTGGCACTGAAGTACACACTTAATGCTGTGCATAAATTAGCAATGGAGGTTTTGGAGAGCACGAGAGTCAAATGCATTTTTCGAACCAGTGACCCCAGTGCACAACTGAAAACCCAGCCTCACTCCAGACCTTCCAAGCCTTGGGAGCCTGTGCCAAACCTGGAATTGATTTGGAATGTTGTGTTCTTTTTGGGAGGCAGATATCAATCTTTTTCATTTCTCCACAAATGCCTCAGAGGACAATCCTCATCTCGGAGGACATGTTTGCTAACTAGCAGCACTGCGCTCACCTCTGCTACTCACACAAATCTTCCCCGAGCCCCCGCTGGCCCCCGCCATCCCACTCTCTGCCATATGTGAATGCCTCTGTGCTATATATACACACAGACCTGCAGGTTTTTAGCGCAGTTTTACGAGCGAGGCTGTCACCACCCAAAGGACTGAGAGACGGCTGCAGTGGGGGCCACGCTTCACTGAATCAGGGTCAGAGATGAGATGCTCCATTACAGGCACTCGCACATGCATGCGCACACACATACATACACACACACACACACACAAACACACACATCTCATAAAAGTCTCTGGCCACATCTTGTTATGGTAAACTGATAGATATTCGCATCCCAGAACAGTCTTTGTAGTGAGATTATAATGTCTGGTGTCCGAAACATAAAAGACAGATCATGTATACATGGAGTACAGTGAAAATACAGGTTCTATTTAAGCCTTTGATGTATTGCAATAAATACAAATAATTATTTAGAACGAAAGTGTTTGTGTTGTCTTACAAGCCAGATGTCTGACTCTCTGACATAAAATCTATCCCACAAGTCTCTTTGTCTGGCTACTGTGCATTGTATAAAAGACAGGGCCTAATGTATTTACATTAACAGGCATCCAGCTCTGAGATGAAGTTGCAGAGATTTTACTGTCTCGTCAACTCATCACTGGATAACGTATCTGTCTCATGCCAATGAAAGCTACTCTGTGTAAGTCAGCATTCCTGAAGTCTATATGGTGCTCAGCTAAATGACATGATGAACTCTATATTTTAAAATCTATCATTTTTTTCAGATCCACCATGGCATCTAAATGGACTAGAAAATAATGGAAACAAGACTCTGGTTCAAAGCCAGAAAGCAGACAGAGAAAATGAGATATACTGTAGGCAACCTCATCAGGAGATGGTTTGCATCTCAAAACAATATCTGGCCCAGATCTGGTGCTGATTTGCTCTGGGATAGATTGAGGTGTGGGGAAGGCTGCAGTGACTCAGTCCAACCCAGTAATGTGCTGTGGATACGGTCATTAATTGTTAAAGTGAGGGCAGCATGCCCAGCCTAAGAGCTATAGGTGTGAAAGTGGGCATGATAAGGACCTTTGTGTATTGGACATTTTAGGTATTACAAGTCTATTGGAGTAGATTGGAGCTTAGATTGAGGTCTGGCCAGTGCAGAACTACTATTGTGTTTCTGAAACTACTGTAGGATGTACTGGAGTTCATGCTCAGCATATTTGAGAAACTACTGTATGTCCCAAGATGCAAATTAAGGTCAAGTGAGGTCGTAGACATGTGTGATACTAAAATGGTTTATAGGTTTGAAACTGCTCCCTAAGTGAAGACACATGGCTGGTTTGACAGCATTCTGTTGTCATGACAAGAAGGAAATCTGTGACAGATTTAATTAATGGATACACTCAGCCACCCTGCAATAGCTCACTTCAGGTTTACTAGTACGATTGCTTCACATCAGTGGAATTACTTCTGGTCAAGCAACAATCACCTTAATAAAAGTATTAATTCAATATGTGTTTCTTTGTGCATCCTATGTTTACAGTTTTTTTTTTTCAATTGCTAAAAACTGCAAACTTGGCTGGTTTTATCAAAATATCAAAATACTAATACAATTCATAAAAAACCACACACCCAAACTGCAAAATACCTAATATATCCTGCAAAATGAAGCACTGCAACCAAAATTACATATAACATTATCGAAATGTTATACCAAATGGCACACACTTCATTCATATTACCAGATTTTTGTCTAACCAACTACACACTGTTTGGCATAATAAAAAGCACTCTCATCTTTAGTATGCTTTGCCATAATACTAAAATTGTAGTAGTTCAAATTGTAGAAAATTCTTCAGATTGTTCACATGCACAGAAATATTTGCAGATACACACACATGCTGTGGAAACATCTTTTTAAATTATTTTTCACCATTGAGGTGTTTGGCCAGGTGGCGCATATATTGGCCAATTAGCTCATGTAGTGTCATTTGTGTAAAGCAGAAAATGTGTTTAGACTTTTGGAGACTTTTTTACTGTCATTTTAGTGTGTTAGCAATTGAAAAAAACTGTAATATGTGTATAATGTCTATTGTTGTATGAATGTGCTGCAGACCTTAACACACTGTACCAAAACCAAATTCCACTGCCGTTGGTTGTATGGTTATCAATAATTAATCAATTAACCAATCTATCACTCAATCTATCCATCTATCTATCTATAAGTTGTAATAACAGTCTCAGCTCTTCTCTATAAATAGCAATCAGCGGATTCAGTGGGAAAAAAAGGAATGAGTGTCTGAGTGAGGGAGGAGTGATCCACCATGTTTGAGCCCCAGTCTGCAGCTGACAAAGATGAGGTGTCAGAGACACAGAGAGATGCCTGAAGCGGTGCCACATGTGAGGCAGGTCCACCCCGGAGTCAGTCGCTGGCCAGGGTAGGGTTGGACAGGTAAGCCTTCCTCCATGTCTGTCCTAATCCCTGTCCAACAGTCATAATCTTCCTGTAATCTTTTAAAAGCTTGTGGATACTTCTTTATTCTGAGCCAAAAGGATATTTTGGTTTAAATTAAAAAGAGACAAAAAAACCTGAATGAAAAATGAAAAACAAAGCACAAATTTTATCGTATTATATGCTGTGAAGTTGTGTAGCAGTGAAACGCACAGCTGCTTTCACCAGCATGTTTTATTCATTTCTAATGCACAGAAACCACACACAATATGTGTGTGTGTGTGTGTGTGTGTGTGTGTGTGTGTGTGTGTGTGTGTGTGCGTGTGCGTGTGAGTTTGTTTGTATTTACATTTGTTCATTTCTCCTCCCGTTTTTGCCCCTTCCTTTCTCTTAACACCTACTGTATCTGTTGTCATCTAGTGCCTGTTTGTTTGCATAGCATGGGTGCTGCAGCGACAGAGAGCTTCACATGGAAATAAAACACTGAGAAGCAAAGCTGAGCTGCGTGTCTGATCCCACCGCTCTGGCTTAGCCCTGCCGGAAACACTGGTGACAGTGACAGGGAGCGGCATCAGCCTCTTTCTCTCAAGGGGGAAACCCAATCCAAGAGGCTAGCCGACAGCAAAGAAGATGCTAATCCTCTCATGGAACAGGCGACACCGGATACCCACACCTAAACCAATTCATCTCCTTATTTTCCCATCCCAAACACGCATCCTCTCCCCTGTCACCGCCCCAAACAAATGGAGCTGGTCTGTGGCTTAATATAGGACAGAGACAGGAAAAGATACTGTACAATACCTCTGTCCCCACTCCGTGCCATCCCAAAAAGAAAGTAAGACAATCCTCCACAGCGCTCAGGGAATGATAAATTATTACACGTGTTTTCACTTCCCCCATTAATAATTCACACACACCTGGGAAACACAGAAGACTCCAGGCCAAGTCAGATTTATTCATCCTCAAGTAAGGACTCCACCTCACAAAGTAACCTTTTTCTGACAGGTCCTTTTGTTGGGTTAATGGCCTACTTTAATGGGGCTTTCGTAACAATGGTTAGTGCGTTTCTAGTTTTGGGAGGTCACTAGTGTGCAAAAGAGGTTTTCAGTCATGACATAACATGGGGTTGTGTGTCTGTGTGTATGTGTGTGTGTGTGTGTGGGGGGGGGGGGGGTATGTGAGTCTGTGTCTGTGTATGTGTATCAGTAAGAAGATGTTTGGGTGACAGCATCTATGTGCATGTGTGTGTGTGTGTGTGTGTCTGTGTCTGTTTGTGTGTGTGTGGGGGGCGGTGTGTGTACTGTATGTGAGTCTGTGTCTGTATATGTGTATCAGTAAGAAGATGTTTGGGTGACAGCATCTATGTGTGTGTGTGTGTGTGTGTGTGTGTGTGTATGTGTATCAGTAAGAAGATGTATGTTTGGTCTCTGTATGAAATGAAAAGGTTTGCTTGAATGTCAATATAATGATGATCATGGAAGGTACGGCAGCCTGACCCACTTCCCTCTGGAGAACAGTGGGGCCACGTTAATTGGCCATGACGCCATTTGTGCCCAAGGTGATTAGATTTGGGTCAGATGAGAGAGGCACGCATGATATGAGCATAAACTGTGACAGCAAACAAATATGCTCACACACAACCATACACACACACACACACACACACACACACACACACACACACACAAACACACACACACACACACACACACAGCATATTCAATCAGAGAGAATATATATATATATATATAGTGGGGTGTGTGTGTGTGTGTGTGTGTGTGTGCACACACACACACACACACACACCCCACTGTCTCAGGACTAATGGGAATTTAAAGGGCAATGGACAGTAATTTGCGTAACACTCAGTAATCGATTTGTGACCAGATGGGGGCGACCTGAAAAATAATTTAAGTAATGCACTGGCTGCAAGACAGTCCTTTTTAAAATACCCTTTCTGGTAAGTTACGAAATTATAATTACTTCAGTTTGTCTGCAGAGACCTTTGACATATTATGATATATACACATTGTATTTCACCATTTACTTTAACATAGTGAGCTTGCCCCCAAGGGACTGACTGCATTTGTCTGCATGTGCATGTCCTGTCCATATTTTAGGCAAGATAAAGGTAACAATTAACTAATCCATTTAAATGTCAGTAATTGCAATTGCTCTATTTGAAGGTACTCTAAGCGATGTTACGCGGTTTCTAAGCTAAAAACAGTTTTAGTCACTCACCTCGCCATCCGCTAGCTGTCTGTGCCCTGAATACACTGAAAGAAAAAACGTGGTCTCTGTGGACAGCCCAGGCTCCAAAAATGTCAACAAAAACAACCTGGTCCAACCTGGACCACAGAAACATAACAAGTGTTCCACCCAATCACCGCAGAGATGCATGTTTCAATTGTACGGGAGGGAGGTGATGGGGCTAGCGAGCTAGCTCTTTGTTTTGTTTGAAAGTCAACAGAAGTGACATTACCCAACATCGCTTAGAGTGCCTTTAATTTGAAAAGATAATTAGGGACTGTTCGTTTTTTATAAAAGGGGCCGCCGGAGGGATTTTAGGTGCTTCAGTCAAAAGTTGTATGACCCTCCCACGCCTGCAAGAAATTTTTCAATGACCCTCCAACAGAATTTCAAAAAAGACATGACCCTCCCTGGTCAGTTATCAGTGTCTTCCACCCGCGCTCCTTTGCGATATGACAACACACTGACATAACATTCTTAAATCAACCTCTGCTTTCTGATCTTACACGTCACACTCCACCAAGATGGTGGCCATTTCAGTGGATTTACTCACTAAAATTGTTGTGGAAACACAATAATGGAAACTAAATACTACTTGGGATAGTTTGCTGACCATACTTTGAGAAACACTGATCTAGGTCAATAGCTCTGCAGGCTCATTTACAGTGCTTAGCTCACCTTAACACAGTGCTCACGAGCAGTGTTGAGCAATTTACTGGAAATTAGTAAATAGTTATAGTTAATTGCATATTTCAAAAGCAACTGAATTATGTTACCAATTACTGTGTATAAAAGTCATTATTTAAAAGAGAAAGTAACTTTTCCATGACACTCACTCTCTTGAGCACCTTACCATGCACACATAACTAAAGGACTATGGTTGGACTACTTTTTGCACCTTCACCATGACACTTACTCCCTTGAGCACCTTACCAGTCCTGGCCCTGTCACTACAAGCGTCTTATGCTTGATCACCCTCAAGCACATTGGACTTTTTAAATTTTATTTATATAGTATATTTAGTATTTAGTTTTGTTAGTTTTCTTATCTTCTACTGTCTTTATTGTACAGTGGAGTTTAGTTATTTGTTTATACTTATACTTATATTTACCATTTCTGCTGTAAGTGCATGTTGTGTGTGTGATGTCTGTATGCTACTGAGACCCTTGAATTTCCCCTTGGGGATCAATAAAGTATCGATCTATCTATCTATCTATCTATCTATCTATCTAAATGCACATTTCCTGCATAACTGCATTAGCCTACTTGAAATACGTTAAGTAAATAGTATTCACATGAAATAAAACAATAAAACATTGAGACCATTCAACAAAGCACACCGGGTAATTACAAATTCATCACATGAACTTGTTGCTATGGACTCGTCTCTAGGCTTCCTCAGTCATTGTAAAGCTGCCGAAGCTGAACATTATCCAAAACGCCATTTCTCAGACGAGCGTCAATTTGGGAGCTTGCATGCTACCACTTCCTCCTTCTCAAATGACTTGAAAAGCCTGTTTGCACAATTTCACAAATAATCACAGGGACCAAAACATACCTAACATGCCAACTTTTTCCGGGTTTATCACGTATTTTAACTGTCTTGCTGTTTTAATATTTTCCAATAGAATATCCCATTAATACTCTCATAGTCCTGCATATCTGCCTCCATGGCAACTATAAACAGATAGCACTCCAGTCCAGCCCTCCCAAACTCGAGACAGTGGCTCTTTCTCAATGCCCAGTGTTCTAGCCTTGCTAGGACGTGAAACGCCCAGTGATTGGATACTCTTTGGTGAACTCCGTGGAGTATCCAATCACCAGGCGTTTCACGTCCTAGCAAGGCTAGAACACTTGGCATTGAGATGGCCCCAGTCAACTCTCAGCAGCAGTCACACGTTTACCGACCGGAGCCGTAATGGCATGCTCAAAATTTGCCCCAAAAAGAAAACTGGACAGCGAAAACCAGAGTGGACAGAAAGGTTTGCGTTCTTTCTACCACCGTCCAGCACTCGCCCTCTGTGCTTAATATGTCAAGAATCTGTCAAGGCAATAAAACTAAGCAATGTGAAGCGACACTACGAATCAAAACACAAGCATTTTGCTTAAATGCTCTTAAAGCATCATATCATACATCCAACCGAATCCTCCACACTTCTTTGACAAAGCAGCAAAAGGCAACACAATGCTCCCTTAGAGTAGCGTGGGTTTTGGCGAAGCACATGAAGCCTTTCACGCATTCAGAGATAATGAAAGAATGCATGATTGATGTGATGGACACGTTGCTTGAAGGCAAAGAAAAAGAGGAAATGAAAGCCAAAATTCAACAAATTATATTTTTATTTTAGGTAATATTTTTGTTTTTAATAAAAAGGAAATGTTATGTTATAACATATGTTATAAATGTTATACATAAGTTATATTGTTATGATACGTTATCGTACACGGTCCCAATAAATGGCCCCTTGAGTCACTGAAAAAAAATTGGTGGCCCCTCATCATTTCTATTTGAGTACCCCTGCTGTAGACCATAAACTGGATATGAAATAACCACATTTATTTGTTCAACTTTATGAAGCATTATGCACTGCTACTTGGAACGTAACACATTTTTGTTTGCGCAGGAGAGAGAATGACAGCGATTAACAAATTGCACTTGTTGCTGGTTACCAATAAATAGCCTTTTTAGGGCTGTATAAAGTTGACCAAATGAATATAGGCTGTTAGGCGTGAAATAAAGTAGGCTACTTTGTTGCTTCCAACGTTAATGTGGACGAATGTTGACATTTTCACGTATTTTGGGTGAGAAACCTGCGAAATCTCCCTTATTTTCAATGTTCAATGTTGACAGCTATGGAATGAAAGAGAACGTTATATGGCGACAGAAATCAACAATCAAACAAGCCACTTTCATTTTTTGCTGTTTTCATGAATACAAAAGTTGGGTGACCCCCCCTCCTAGACAAAACAAAGTTTGGTGACCCTCTCCTCAACAAAGAATAAAAAGACATGACCCTCCCCTATTTTCCTCTGGTGGCCCCTTCAATAAATAACGAACAGTCCCTTAGTTACATGTTCATTATCGCCAAAAGTAGTGGAATAATAGTGATGTTTTATTCACAACACTGCTCACAAATAAGGATTAGGGCAAGACAGGACACTGGCACACATTATGAGACTAATTTCAAAGTTGAATTTGGCTGAAAATGACCAAGCACGTCTGAGCTTGTGAAAGCTTCATTTGTCATGAGGGAAATTACTGTAAGCATGGCTTTTACGTGTCTCTTCAAAGGATCATGATGGAAACTGACTACTTGTTTTTGTTTTGTTTTCCCATGCTTTTTATTCTTGACGTCATCACATCTTGCACCAACCCTCATGGGAGGACAAGCCCCCCACCCTCCCAAACCCGTTATAAGTCAAGCCAAAGGGCACGCGATCTCATTCTTCATTTGCCTTCTGAACTTTTGCCCAAGCTCATGTCTCTTTTCACTGAGTTCTTTCCTCGTTTCCAGATGTAGGCGAACAAAAAAGGGAACAGAAAGAGAGAGGGAGAAGTGCCTCTGAATTCCTTACATAGCCATGCATGACTTGCAATCCTTCCACTGTCACTCTGAGGAACTAGAACTGATGCAAAGCCTTGGAAGATAGGAGGGATTATTGGCGAGAGTCGTGAGTTTGGCGGGAGAAATGCCTCACGTCAACGTCACTTTCCCCAAGACAAATTAGGAACCTTTGTTGCAAAGCCACGAGGCGTCAGAAATGAGAGATATGCTTCCCCTCTCCCTTCCCCTCTCTCTCTCTCTCTCTCTCTCTCTTTTTTTTCTCTCTCTTCTTTTCTCTCACCCATTCAAGCCCCTTAACTAATGAGTTTTATCGATTTTTATAAATCCTGATGGGTCTCTGAGTTTGTGGCTTATTGTGGTGCCACTGAATCTTCTGACTGCTGCTCAGTGCTCCCCATAAACATCCAGCCCTCTTCACCACACCAGTGCCGCCTATGTCTCGTCTTCCATGGCACAGATGTGCTGTGTCTAGGAGCCATTCATTTGGTTAAATATTTGTAAGAGGAACCCATTAACTTATTATGAATTGTGTTCTGGATTTAAGTTGAAATTATAATCATTAATAATAATTGTGATTTGAGTTCTGATGCATTGTTCAGTGCCCATTTATGAATTGGTGCCCTATAGGACAAGTGTGATATATAATCTCCTTTAGATGGTGCAGTGGTTCAGGCCAGTCAAAGCTGTTGATGTGAGCGGAACTGTTAGTCTTGTGTTCTTTATGATGGGTTCTATGGGCTCCTTACGTTCCTGAAGGACAGTAAACACACACACATGCATGTGATCTCAGGAATCCAGCACACTTACACAGGGAATTTGCAAATAGAATAAATAGTGTATGTCCTTCCACTTGAGGGTTGTCAAGGTTTCTTTTGGATCTGAATTGTGCAAATTGTTGACATATGACCTGTTTTATATGTGATTCACAGTCCTGGTGATGAATAACCAATATAAAGGTGATCAAGTTACAACAACGTTTTTGAGTAAACTCTTGCAGAGAATCAGTGTATGTATCAGACTATGTATCATTGTTGTTTACAGCAAGGTTTACAAGAATTGCTCAGGTCATTTGCAAGTGTTAAGCACACTTGCCTGTTAAGCTGTCATCATATAAAGAAGTTGACTAATGCCGTAATTCACTGACATACACTTCACGCCAACATGAAATATGAGCCCAAGAGTGCCTGCCACATGCTTACTAAACATGGCGACACCAATGCTCCCAGAGGTGCGCCATGCCAAGGTCACGCCAGCGGTAAATTTTTGCTCCAAACTTACCAGCCCGTTCCACCATCTTAGATCTTGTTATGGTGACCCTGGGCCCCTGATATACAGCATTCTCCTTCTTCCTGGAATGACAGCTGGGCCTCGTAAACCTGATGATGGGCAATGGGATGCAAAAAGAAGGGGTGTTATTTACTGGTCTTTCTTGGATCATGATTCTTGTGGAGTCTAAATAGAGACAGAGCTGAACGTCGGCACCTGTTTTTGTGCTGGTTGTATGTTTGTGTGCGTGTGTGTGTGTGTGTGTGTGTGTGTGAGAGAGAGAGAGAGAGAGAGAGAGAGAGAGAGAGGTTGGTGTTCTGGACCAGAGGTTGAGGGTAGAATGTTACATGTGTTGATTTATTTATTAGGGAATGCCCTGGGATATTTACATATTTAGGAATATATTTAGGGAAGAAAAGAGAAAAAATAATACCCAAGGGACCAGAGCAAACCAATTAGATTTTCTAAACTGGTGCAAAATTATTTCTTCTAAACTGTCAATCATGTGATCAAACAATTACAAAAATATTTGTGGCTTTCATGGAATCAAATAATTGTTCTGACTGTTTTGATAGTACAGCTTTAGTTTGAAAAAAAGTAATTTCATATCAAGCACAAAACCCATTCAGACAGGTTTTTTTTAAATGACATTATGAAAGTTTTTATTAAATGACTGAAACAATCTCTAAAAGAGCACTTTTGTGCATGTATTGTTTGTGAAGTGACATGTTGTTTTGAGATCAGCGGTTTCTCCTGAAGTAACCTGGGTAAGGCTTGTTTCGTAGTATACCCCTTTGGCTGTGTTTACCATAAGCAAAGAAAACAGCAAAGGTAAGTTTTTGCCTGGTGAAGATCTAAGGGTCTGAACATACATAAGTACAATGTGCAGATTGTCTTCCTTTTCATAAATGTCACTTTGTTCAGATCTGCATTTCTGAAAAGTGTCACTGAGCAATCACCATCACAAATAAGATAGAGAATGTTCTTTTGAGATTACAATGTTTCATGTAATGACTGATTACCAAGGATATACTGTAGAACGATACATAATTTGTGCAAATGATTTACTGAATCCAAATGTAAAAAGGACATTAAGTTTTACTCCTAGGGAATCAGAAATCTGGAGTTGAAAGTGTTCTGTGAGGCATCTCTCTCTCTCTCTCTCTCTCTCTCTCTCCTTCTCTCTGCGGTTGGGATTTCTTTGGTAGATTGGAGTGTTTTCATTATAGTTCCCTTCCACCAGACAGGCCTCTGAACCCAAAACCGTTTCTATGTCACATACATTTCCACGTGCTGAACATTGCTATTAGCAACAGATGGGGTGGCCTTGAGACATCCATCAGGAAAAAAAAACCCTCAGACATGTCAGCTCAACTGCTGCTGGCAGTGCGGTTTGTCCTTCCAGATGTGTGTGTGTGTGTGTGTGTGTGCATATGGGAAGTAGGCTCTTAGGTGAAGAGACCATTTCCCTGAGTGCTGTTGGAGGTGCTCCGATTTTAGCACGCTATGAGCATCATGCAAAGCAATTGTGTTCCTCTCTGAAGGAGCACTTAAACTTCTCGCGCTCAGCAGCTGACGTGTGATGAGATAATCTCTTTTCTTTTTCAATTAGACATAGAAGAGCTCTCCATCAAGGCCTGGAGCTGGGAGTGTGTGCTTAAAGCCCCTGTATAAAGAGGGCAAGGATTAACATGACAAACAATATTTGGCGAGTTGTTGCCTTGTACAGCATTAACCCCTTGTAGAACTGCACAACCAGGGCCGGCGGAAGGCAATCCTGTGCCCTGGGCGAAATAGGAATATGTCGCCCCCATGTTCATAGACTGTGTGCTACCTTCGCAGAAGCCCCTGGCTGCAGCGTGCAGATCGGGGCTGGTTTTAATGTGGGGGAGCTCAATGTTGCTACTTTCCAGCGCTACTGGAAGAAATAAATAATGTAATCTGCATCGCTTTATTTAACAAACTGCAAGCAACAAGAGCATTGAGTTCGCTGTAAGGCCAAACCCAAGAGCAAAGCCTATCTGTTAAGGCAGTCGATAGGCTATATAACGAGCTGTGTGCCTGGATGACGGCTCTGGTCATCCCATACAAAAAAAATGTTGCGGGACAATTGCGACCAGGAAAAAATGGTAGCCTGCAATTACTGTAAGCCATTAGGCTTTTCACGTAACATAAACATTATTATTACAGGCTATTATACAGAAATCGGACTACCTATTTAATATGATGCCGTCTGTTAGGTGTGCATTTAAACGTGACATTAGCAACGCACTTCGAGTGCCGCTCTCTCATATCACCCCACGATAGGACCATCTTATTGTGGGGAAACGAGCTCATTGCTCCCTGATTCGGTGACATGGTGAGATTCAGATTTTACTTTATTAGCCTACATTGTCGTGCCTCTGCTACGTTCCACTGCTAGCAACCTGACGATTCAGGCTGAAGATCAGCACCCATACGCGGGAGAAACGTTTTTCAACCTGTGCACTTTTCTGTATTCCGCAGCACTATGCTTTCAACGTCTCATTCATGACTGTAATCAATATCACTGGAAATTAATTACTTACTGTTCCCGCATTTAAACCGTCTATGTCATTATTTGACAATCAATGTGTTTTCAATGTTGTAGCCTATAGCTCGCCATGCTGTGGCGCCCCTGGTAGTTTAGCGCCCAGGGCAATTGCCCAGAATGCCCATGCCTTCCGCCGGCCCTGTGCACAACCATCACATCAATGAACCTCACACCACTACCAATTACCAAAAAGGTGTATCTTGAAAGGGTTCATCAGGTTCATTATACTGTGGAACAGGTTTTTTTTTAATAAAAGACAAACAATAATAACAGAGTCAATAACATGATTCACATTTAAATAAGGGAGTTACAGGTAATATTCAGAGATGAGGCTTACACCATGTCCTAACAGGATCTGAGCGAGCGACTGTCTGTCTACACTGAATCCATTAAATATACCCTTGTATTGCATCGTATTTCCCATTCAAATTAACAGAACAACGCAAGCGACAGAAAGAAAATAAAAAACAGCACGTCTGAGAAAAGTTCTCTCAAAATGTCGCGTTGCATCGCGCTGCTCCCGTCGCTTGCAGTCAGGACACTCCAATTAAAAACAATGTAATTAAACTGATTTTAATGTTCGCTTGCTTCGCGTCCAGTTAGGACATGGTGTTACTGGTGGAGAGGTGGATAGGTTGGGGAAGGGAGATATTCCAAGAACAACCCATGCACATACATGATGGGCAATGGGGAAGGGTCAGGCGGAGTGTGCACACAGCATTACAGCATGCAGGGAAAGGCAATACTACCACCTGAAGAAACCGGCCCCACTACTTCAGGATCTCAGCTTCACGACACCAGGACAACATACAACATACACACAATTAGCTTTAGCTTTAGCACCATTGTCTAAATGCAGATCCAGAAAAAGAAGTATCGGCATATTATTGCATCACAACTTAACAACCGGACAGAAAAAAGGCCTCCTACCAGTGGTGTAACACAAGCTAGCAACGGCCATCCAAAATTAAGCAAATAAATAGCTGTGGACCAAATGCTAAAAACAGTGGCAGGTGTCAGCAACAATAGGTAAATGGTCTTCTGCCGATGAAGAAACCAAAGGAAATGACAGAAGGAGGAACACTACACAGGACACTAGTAATTGCATAAGACGGTCAAAACTGTGACCATAATAAACCCCACTCAACACACACCCGGACTGAACGGGACCACAGATTCACACCTAGAGTCCCTCTGATGTGTAATAAACCGTCAGGATAATCATGAAGAAGGACTGACACATGGTGATCCTCCAGCTTGGATTGAAATCTGAAGTAAATCAGACAGGAGTTTTTAAGTTATTTGAGCGGACACACACACACGCTCCCTTCTGTGATTCTAACCAGGAACGGACCTGATTAGGTGGCACTATTCGATCACGGGAGGGGACAGCCAATGGTGCTTACACTTAAACAGATGGCTGCTTTATATTTAACCTATTCTCCTACTGAGGTTGAGGAAATATGGTGTTGCAGCTATGGTGTTGCAACATGCCAGGTGAAGCTGAAAGCCGTGAACGTGATCACTGTAGACTAGGATAAATTGTTCAGAGACTCCACTTGACAGACTACAGGGTTTCCTCACTGACTGATGAGGACTGTAGGGAGCCCTCTAATCTACAGTGCTTTGTGAGGTGTGACGGTAAGAAATCACTGGCAGAGCGAGGAAGCTGTTGTACAACATTGGGATGCAACACTGAGACCTTTCTGCTGTTCCAATATCAGAAATAATGGACAATGACTGCCAATTTATGCAACCAATGTGCCAGACTTGAAACATGCAAATAAAATAAATGAAGCTTTTTTTTCGGCTTTTGGCAGGTCAATTCTCTTCTGTCTCATTGTGGATCTCCACTTGTACAAGTTCTGATTAGAATGGAATGGAACTATACATGGAATAATCCTGTAAGCCAGAGTTCTTTGACTGGGACTAACCGCAAATTTCCCTTTTCTAACTATTTTGTGAAAATAATAGTACTTAATATGTTCATCTACATAGTTATGTTGAGCAAGAGAGATGTATTAAATTAGGTGTGATGGGGGCTCACATGGTGTATCCCACTGTCTGGGCCCCTGGCGCTGATTCCTTTCTGTATTATGCAAGGCGAAAGCCATGCCTTAAACTGACATGTGAAAAATCTGGGCCATCAGTATCCTCCCAATTCGAGTGTCAAGCTCGATCCAGCGGGAAGGTCACAGAATGATGGAATGGAATCCCTCTCCAGAACTCCCTTCCCGTTCCAGGAGCCGGATTGGCAATCATGTCAGCTCAGATTTCAAAACACACACGCACACACACACACACATGCACGCACACATACACACACACACACACACACACATGCTCCCGCGCGCGCGCGCGCACACACGCACACACACACACACACATACACATTTTCATCCAAACAACACTCATTCATATGACCTTGTGTGGTCACTTGTTGTGCCGTGCCTTAAAACACACAAAAGATGAATATGATGTAATGTCACTGCCACTGCCAGAGGAGGAAAAGGAACAATTAATCAGTCTCAGTACCATTAACCTTTGCGCTGGTGTTATGTAAAACTCCCCAACCTCTGAGGAAATGATTGGGGCTAAGATTTTAATTGAGAAAGTTGCCAGATTTTAATTAAAACTGTGCATGCTGCCACAAGGTAAAGCCATTTAAAGGAGACTCGTAAGCGAACAGGAGTGTTTGCGCATGTGTTTGAGAGCTGCCCTTTCAGGCAGGGCTCTGGGACATGCAGAGAGGCTTTCCGGGACTTGTGTGTGTGCTGTAACTTGGCCTGAAATCCTGAGGACTGACTGTCAGAGATAAGCTGGGAATCTGGAGGAGAGGATGCAGAGAGAGGACCCAGCCCCAGACCACATGCTGAGAGGAGGAGGAGGAGAGAGAGATAGAGAGAGTGGATGTGGATGGATAGAGCAAGAGGGAGAAAAAGTGAGAAAGACAGAGATGGACAGGAGGAGCTGGTTGTTGAGAAGACGATGGAGAGTAGGAAAGAGTGAGGAAGAACAGAGAGGCAAAGAGAGGGGTGATAGAAACTCCCCATCTAATAGGGCCAAAGTAGTGTAGTGCAGTGGTTCTCAAATGGTGGTACGCGTACCCCTGGGGGTACGAGAAGACACTCCAGGGGGTACGTGAGATTTTAAAATATACATATATTTAAAAAGTAGAATCCATGCAAAAATACTAAAAACAATTATTTAATTAATATTTCAGGAAAATATAAGTTCATAAAATTAACTGGGCCCATACCAGGGCCCAGTTTCCCGATAACGACGGAGACACGCTCTTCAGAGGGTTTTCTACGATTCATCTTACGTTCGTTCGTTTGGTTTTTCCTACTGTTTCCCGAACATGCTCGTAGCGTGAACTGCTCTTAAGATGCTATTAAGGGGAGCTGTCCACGTTAATAGTTCTGAAATATCCTGTAATTTGATGGTGATGTCAAGTGACTGCACGTCACAGCTAGGCCTACCGTTTATTCATTACCGTCTACACATTAATTCACGTTAATACGAAAATAGAAACACTTTGACATCTGCATGTAAGCATCCCAAGAAGGTTATGCACCACACACAGACATAAATAATTGTAATTATTTAAGATTAGATTGTTGCACCATGCAGTATTTTTTCCGCGGTGTCACTTAAGAACACATTTGAAGATAAGAAAGAAGTCGAGTAATAAAGTGAGGAAATGTGTAGGCTTAGATTTTGATGCAGTGGCCTACTGACTAAACCATAGATTCCTTTCTCTGTTTTTACCTTAAGGCCTAATAAAAATATAGCCTTAGCAAAGATAATGGCAAACTATTCTGGCAATGTCTCGTTTCATAACTTGATCGCATTTTTGTTTTCATCACATTATTATGACCATTAAATGTAGGCTATATTATTTTGCACGCTAAAATCTGATTCATCAGGTAAAGGTAAAGAATGGGAACGTAAATTGGATCATGTATTCTAAGTTGTAATTCCTCTGTATGTCCTGTTGGTGACCTCAGTGAGAAGTACTGTTAAGACGCTCTTAGCCGGTAACGAGAACTCTGGAGCACTCGTAGATCTACGACTGTTTTCACGACGTTCTTAAGCTACGATGGTTTCGGGAAACAGTCGGCAAATCTTAAGATGTTCGTAAGAGGGACTTTACAACGCTCTTAGGCTTAAGATGCTTTCGGGAAACTGGGCCCAGGATGGTTCGACCCAACCTGTTACATGCCACCCGCCATCACCTGTCAATCACTGTCAAAACTCAAATGATGGAGTCGTGGTTGAAGCGTAGCGGTAATTCTTGTGAAAACTTGATGGCACAGTGCTCTGTTTTATGTCTTTTTTTCTCAACTAAAAATGCTTTGCGCTGGTTAGGGGGTACTTGGCTGAAAAAATATTTCACAGGGGGTACATCACTGAAAAAAGGTTGAGAACCACTGGTGTAGTGGATAAGGAGCTGGACTAGTATGTAGTAGCATGAAAACTTGGGGGTTTGATTCCTGGCTTTCACTGTCATTTTCAAAAAACTGCTGAAGACCCAGCTCTTCAGAGAACATCTCCTCTCATAGCATTAAATACAACTAGTCTTGCTGATCCTAGCACTTACCTCCTGTCTTGAACTGACACTCAACTGTTTAAAAACAGCACTCACTGATGCACTTACTGTACTCGTGCTTTAAAACTTGTTTGAAATTGTTTACCATGTTGTTAGTTGCTTTGGTTAAAAATGCGTCAGCCAAATGTAATGTGCAATACCACAGAATGTTTAGTAGCATCTTCTGACGAGGTCTTAGAGAGGGGGGATTTCTAAGAGAGAGAGAGAGGGAGGGAGAGAGAGATGGGCGGGAGGGAGGGAGAGAGACAGAGAAGTGAAAGTGGTGGTGTTGTAAGGCTGACAGAAGAGAAGAGTGACAGAGTAAAGAAGAAGAGAAAATGGGGGAGAGAGATGGATGGCATAAAAAGGCACAGAGGAAAAGAGAGAGCGGGGAGAAGGGAGGGAGAAATAAAGAGAGGAAAGAATTAGCGTGTGATTAGGCGTGTGCAGTAAATTCATCGGAGGGCCAAGGCTGCTGGATCTCTGTGCTGGGCTCAACTCTGCGGGTGGCCAAGCTTCAGCCGTGTGGAGCTCATTAAAGCCCCGCTAATGCACACATGATGCAAAGTGCAGTAGCCAGCGTTTCTAATCAGTTTTTCTTCAGCGATTTGTTCATATGCAGTTCAAACACAAACAACCCATAGAATGCAAACAATTGTCTGTAAATGTACATTTTACAGAATTATTCTGGGAAATGATTATTGTGCAATGATGAAGAGACTAATTTCAGATCTCTCTCACTCTCTGCACTGTGCCCAGCAGAATGCAACTCGGAGCATGAGGGGCACTCAAGTACACAAGTCTTGAGTTACAGTGAGAAAAGCTCTGCAATAATTTCTAAGTATTCACGTCCGCTCCCTAGCTTTAGTGAGGAAGTTTCATACTGTGAGATTAGTCCTTCCACCACCGTGGGTGATTCATCTGCAGAGATTACGCCCAGTGTATTATGACCACACTCTCTTTCACTCCCAGATAAGATTTGTATCATAGAACTGAGCGAGTTTTAGACATTTGGTCTGCTTAAGGATCACACGGTTAAAGGAAAACACTCTCTGAGACCAGACACAGAGCCGCTTAAGACTCATTTCAAGAGGAAATGACCGAATTATTGCTGGATGAACTTGGTATTATCAATGCTTGCCTGAACAGTTGACGAAATCAGTGCCCTAGATCCTACTTATCTTTCCCCCCCCCATTTAAATGCCATCACAGGCAGGATTACAACATCTGCTGTTATTTATGCAAGTCTAATTTATAGATGAAATATCTTAATCCACAGAAGTCTTATTGGGTCATCACTCAGACAAATCATTGTAAGACAAATAAAATAATGTAAATCATGATTTGTCTGCCATCCACATTGATTGAGATATTCTTTCTGTATTCAGATGCAGACAGTTTACTGTAGCTTGCTCAGTATGCATGCTGGATATGTGCACACTTGTTTGTGGTTATCTGTGGCTTTCTTTCAATGGGGAAGAAGACAATGCTTAACTGTGTTTAATAGATGGTTACTAGGACTTTGTCTCATGTTGTGTTAAGCATATTTGATAATATAAGTGGCAAAGCCATGTTGAAATAGCCTACACAGTGATGTCATTACAACGTGCGTGCCTGCATGCATTGGGATGCTATAGTGAGCTTGCACAGAATAAACGGTTAGTGTGAGCTCCTAGACCAAAGAGACGGTGGCGGTCTGTCATTTTTCTCCCGTGAATAGGCTATTAGCCACTAGAAGGTTCTAGCTAGCTAACCACTTTGGTGACTGTGATAACGCGATAGACTGTTGCAGAAATGTCTAACGCTACATGTTGGAAAGACCAACCATTCAACAGGATCTGGGCCAGACCAAGGCGAGATCTATTTCATAGTAACCTTGTGTTAAAGAGAGAGGCCGTCTCAAGAGCAGCTAATGTAGTGATAGGCCCTGTCTCTACTTTAAATGTAATTTTGAGCATCAGTACCAAATCCTATCACCTGACACAAGACCAAAAAGAGTGAAAATATGTGGCCTGTCCACAGAACCCTTACGTGTATGGACAAATGTGTTAACTAGCTCATTCATAAATTATTCATGAGACTTTACTTATGGATTTGTTGGATTGATGAGGCCTTTTAGACTCTCATGGATATCTTTTATCTTGTGGTAAGTGCTGCCAATTAGGCACTAGCACTTAGTCCCTTTAAGAGATCAAGAATGTCTTAGCTGCCACAATTACACACAAATACTGTAGTTGATGCTTTGTCCTGTGAGGATCAGGTCAACCGAATCATCATGTCAGTGCAGAAATGTTAGATTTCTTTGGCCCATCTTTATTTATCTGGTGTAGGTGTCCACTGCTCCACTGTCTTTCAAAAATGTCAAAAATGCTCCAAATAGTTCCAAATAGACGGACAATCTCCAAGCAAGTGTTGCGTATTAGGACCGTTTCCATCGCAGGAACCAGAACTTAGTTTTGCGGTGCCGGGGCCGTTGGTTTGCGCTTCCTTTTAGGCGAATCAAGTGTCTGCCTCAGGCCTACAGGCCTATAATTTCGATGGTATATTCATTTATCAAGTAATTACAAATGAAACCTAAATAATGTAACATTTAATTTGTAACAGTTATTCCAAGGTAGCCTATGGTGTCTATTGACTTCAGTTCACTCCATTTGAAGGTATTGCAAGGAGCTGATGCAAAAATGGTAATGTTTAAAACCAGCATGGATATTTTTCCCCTCCGAGGTGGATAGACTAATTTAAGTAGTAAGAATGTTTAGGTTACTGTACCTGCACATAAGCAAAATGATAATAAAGGATTTGTGTGTGGAGACTATTTGCTGCAGGTGCTATGGCATATTAGTTAATCTAATTAATGTCTTGCAGCAAAAAAGGCTGCATAGGGGTAGGACCTTTAGGTCTTCTAAGCTATATAGTGTAAACACACTGGCTGAAAGGGCTGATTAGCGAAGCAGTCCTGTACCTGCCCCCTTTACCTAGGTAGTGGGTCTGGATTACCAATGGAAACTCGACCATTCTATTCAGTGGCTGCAAGAACTCAAGTAGACCTGAAGTACCAAAGAATCATTCTCACAACCAATTATAGATCAATTTCTCCCTTCCAGTGTAAGCACAGAGTTCACCTTTCTCAATGTTCTTTTGATCTCTGGGCCATCCTGCATAGCTGAACCTGCTTTGTTTACATGTACATGGCCAGAACATTTCTCAGAATTTTGCCATTGCACTTCCTGCCCTCAAATCCCCCTCTTTTCCCAGAATTCTATGAGCAGATGTCAAGACCAATTGGGTGTGGTGACTGCAAAATTGCACTTCCCTGTACACAAGGGTAAAGAGATGTCATTTTACAGGTCACAAACTTGATTGACAGCGTATGAGGGTTAAATAAGGTTCTGAGAAAAAGAGGAAGAAACCAAAGCAAGAGGTTAATAGGGACAGCCACACAGAAGGAGACAAGAGAATGTCTCAGCTTTAAAAACTGATCAGACAACACATTGAAAACTAGAATGTAGAAAACTAGAACTTGTGCCAAATGTTTACGAATGTGCTCAGAATATGCAAATGAGCTGAATACAAACCGGATGTTTGCCTTGACAGTCTACTAGCTGACATTTAAAGCTCACAGCTCGTTGTGTAGCATTTTAATCAACTTCATAGATTTTTTAACATCCTATGTAAAATGGAGGTTCTACTTGAGTGACATTAAATTAATAGCGAAGAGGATTTAAGAAATGATCTGTAAGAAACAGCCATGCTCGCCGGAAAAAATTTACCCAGCATCCATCGTAGCCCATACCTATGACCTTAACAAGACGACCATGATTGGTACTGCACTATTATGACAAAAAAAACGAAAATCATGATGACTGAGAGGGAAACATCATGGGTGAGAAGACTTTTCCATCTTGAGCGATATATACAAACTCATACCGTGCTATGAAAATATTAGATTCTGTTTGGCAAAGATGAAATATATACGTGCAATTCCATCTGGTATATATCTTCACAATACAAGTATTCTGATATATTTACAATGCATAATAAACAAGAAGATGATATCATAGGATAACTCTGAAATACTTCATTTATTTGCAAATCCGAGACCACTGCAATAGATCATGGTGAACGTGTTGGCCTAGTCAAATTGTCCACATGACCACATACTGAGAAAGAGATTCAGTACCAAATTGCATATAAAGCCCTGACAATTTAACTAGAAAAATGAATGTGGTGTTCCGCCACATTAATAACAGGTGATGCCTATTTCATAACACAAACAACCCTTTGAGGGGGAGGCTAGGTAGTCAGCACTCTAAAATGGCAGTGAATAAATTGATTTTGTCAGTGGGAAGTAAAACTGCATACTGAGTATAGATCTTAGTGTTAAACTGTCACAGGTCAATATGTTGTCTTAATGAGCTGTTTCTCTCCTGACTCAGGTTCAGACTCGGGCTGCATACAATATTTGATGTTAGAGACACAACATCAAAGAAAAAATGGTGATGGGCAGTTTTGAGTATAGGTGTTTTGTGACTCAATGATAGATCCATAAGGAAAAATGGCAACAGTGTTGTTTTACGCCTCCTGGCTGTCCTTAAAGTGAATAGCAGCCTCGTGGGGGGTCTATGGTCTTTTGGGGCCCCACCATCGGCTTCAAGGCAGTGCTGCCTGGAAGGCGCTAAGGTTAGTCAATGGTTATGGTTATGGTTAGGTGTCTTGAAGTCAACGGTGGCAGCGTTGTCTTGAAGTCGACGGTGGGAGCCCAAAAGACCATCAAGCCACATGGGGGGCTATATGGGGTAATTAACCCCCACTGTGGTCTCATACTGTAGGTAATGAAGTATAACATTAAAATATCTGGGCAATTTTGAATGTGTTAGTTGATATAATCAGTATCTTGGAATTTCTAAACTAATTCAGTGCCAACAGAATCTGTTTATATTTGCATTTGTGTGTGTGTACAGTGGTTTGCAATGGAGGTTAGGTCCAGTTGAGATCCTGTTTTAGAAGGAGAACCCACCTTTAGCAACAATTTATGACCACAACTTTAATGAGCTTTCACCATGCAATCTTTTCAAACTGAATTGTTCCAAACATTTCAATAACATTGCATATGTCATTAACAATTTGATGAAATGAGAATAATCAACCATAGTCTCTCAGAGTATTGCTGTCTCTTGTCATTCAGGTGATGTCTTTTTGAAAGCCGAGATATCATAGATGTCCAGTTCAATTTTGATCCCAGAGTTAAATTTAAACCCAGTAATATAGAGTTGTTGATGCGACTAACACCAGGAAAAATCATATTCAATACAATCCCTCTTCCAAGGCCGAATATAATTTGATCAATAATTTGCCAGATTAATACTGTATTGTTGTGCTCCATCCGGTTGCTTGCCTAACATGCTCATTACACCTTAGGATAACACTGGACCTTTTTTTTCTCTGCCATCAGCTGCGACATAATGATACAGAGAAATGTGATTGGGCCTTATACGGGGGCCTCATACATTTAGGCTGTCGGGTAACTGTATTTATGATACAATCCATGTCCCAGGGCCACCACAGAAAGCCATAAATTTCGCCAAGGGGAGCTCTCATGTACCGTGAGAGAGCATATGGCTGGATATTGAAAACTTGTGGTGGCTATACTAATGGTTAAGTGTGTATTTTTGTATGAGCGTGTTCGTGTGTGTGTATGTGTAAACTTTATATGTGTGTTTCTGTGTGTGTCTGTTTGAGTTTCTCTCTCTTTCTCTCTCTCTGTGTGTGGTGTTACTGTCTATATGTGTGTCGACATTCAATGTCCTCTCACCCCTTTTGCCATGTTCAGTCACAATGGGCTTAGCATTTACTGTACATTCCTAAAAGGTGTTCCAAAGGCATAACCCTAACGGCTGACGTAGAATAGTGGCAGTCTGCAGACCTCAGCTAAATCCGGCCTACTGTCAGCCTCTTTGTGGCTCACTCAGGTTATGATATTTATTTGAACACCATGAATAATACATGAAGCACATAGTTCATGTGAAGTGCTAAATATAGTTATATCTCCTATAGCAAAAAATTATGTTAAGCTAATGTGGCCGACTTCCATAATTTGATGCAATATACCCGCAGGCACTCATAATAAGCATGGCATGTACCTGAAAAAACACTTTCCCCCCGCTTTTTATCTTTTCTGAGGCCTGGAGTTACACATACACAACATATTTCAATTCCCATGATGCATTGTGGTGGTGTGGTTAATCAGGAAGCAGAGACATGTGGTCCTTTTGAAGCCTTGGGTCTCTGGGACCAGGTTTCTCGGAGTAAGTCCATCCAATCAACTCTACAGGTCTATGGGCGACATATGGGAACATCATGATTTAGCTATGTGTTGCGACCCATTTGTGGACCATCTCTATTCTCGATGTGGAACCTTTGGGTAGTCATGGCAACCTGTGCAAATGAATGCATTTATATGCACTCATGATGGGGCCCGGGTCTCTGTGCCAACACAGGGACTCTTTGAATAATCACAGGCTGACACGCATACAGTACAAAAGCTGTAGCATAGACATGTAGCATGGCTGTCTATCACTGGTAAAAAACCCTTGATCAGTTCACAGATGTGATTTGGGATAGGGTGGCCTTGCAGACCCTATATAAACCTCTGACCTATATGAACCTCTGACCAATCAATGACTCCCTTTGCTGGACTGCTGGACATCAACCCACACCCACCGACATGGGATGCTAGCAACGAGGCTATCACCCATGGGCGCCAGAGTCCGTTGCTACCACATCCCTAAAGGTGTAAAGGTGGTGGGTTAACAGGTCTTCACCCACTCAAGACCTTCGCTGTTACATAATCTGAAATGGGGCCAACCAACCATAAAAAATGTTTATGGTTATAATAAGTCATGGAGGGTTAGAAAGAGGCCAAGGGTTTTTTTTTTTTGTTTTACAATAAAAAATATTATTTTATCATTATTAATTATTGTGTCATGAAACTAAGAGTGGCCTCTCATGTATTCAAAAGGTCAGATAGAAACGGTTTCATATTGCTCCATGTCCTACATCAGACCGGAGGAGAAAACAGAGCTTTAGCAACCTATACTCTTAAATCCACAAAGCATTAAAATCAGAGTTAAGTATCAAACGTTAAATTTTCTGCACTAAAATATGTTCACTGCTCCCACATTTTCTGTAACATTCTGTGCTAAAGGCTTACTGGTTGCATGTGTCTATAATGTGTCACCTCGACACGAGCCCAATTCATTATGGATGGCATCTAAATGATTACATACTGTATGAGTATGGCATTGTTCCTCTCCCGGTTTCACCTTGATGCAAACAAAGGGCAAAGCCGGAGCAGTGAAGTAAAAAGAAGTGCATCAGTTGTGTAATTACAGCAAATTATTTTTTTTTTCAATTTTTAATTGAATGTTATTTTCAACATTAATATGAATACTACTGCAAACACAGAAACTTTATTTTTCAACTGATGTGATGAAGCTAAACAAATATGTATATAGCATGCAAATGAGATTTGTATTGAGAATAAGAAAAATACACACAAGCACACACACACACACTCTCTCTCTCTCTCTCACACACACACACACACACACACACACAGTATTTTAATTTTATGCCATGCAGGACCTTCAGTCATCTGAGAGAATGTAATTTATGAGGTGGAATCCCACCTTTTACCATGGTAGTGATCCAAAGCAAACACTCGAATCAACAATAACAACAACAACAAAAAAATCAAAAACTTGCACTGTACTGGTATTTTCGAAATCTCAAGCAGAGCTTAGACCTCAACTCAAATTTGTGAGAATGGCTTATGCACAGGAGAGGAGGGGAAAACTTCAAGATCAACTAAGGTGATTGATTCTTACAGTACCTCAAAAGAGTGAGCTGTAATAAAAAATCAAAGTATTCGTTTAGGGGGGTGCAGGTTATTTGAAGTTTTTATTTTTATTGTATTTTTATATATTCCCTTTATAATAGTCCAGTTTGTTTTTCATTTGGATTTTAAATATTAATATTTCAAATATTAAAAGATCTGACTTGTGTTCTGGTCTTGCTTTCATCTTTTTACATTACAGTACATTACAAAAGATTGTTATTTTAACGGATTACCAGCTTTCATATAGTGAGTGATGTGGTTGGTGTGTTAGTGATGTGTTAGTTTCTTAGACCATATACTTAACGTCTACAGTCACACACATGTACATCTACATCTCTGTGTGTGTGTGTGTGTGTGTGTGTGTGAGTGAGTGTGCGTGTGTGTGTGTGTGTGTGTGAGAGATAGTGAGTGTGTGTGTGTGTGTGTGTGAGTGAGAGAGAGAGAGAGAGAGAGAGACAGAGGAAAGGAGACCGCACCCCATCCACACATGTCTGCCTGATATATTGGCCTCTGTGAGGATTAAGTGTACATGTTGCAACGGCACTAAATCACACATGCACATTTATGACAGAATCTCTCTCTTTCTCTTACACACACACACACACACACACACACACACACACACACACACACACACACGGACATCATGACAACATTTAAAGTATTTTGGAAGGGTCACCACAGCACATGTTCACTGTCAGTACTGTATATAAGCAGGGCTGTTACATAAGAGTGATGTTTAAAGTGTCAGAAAGTAGGCTACAACGGGTCACTGTGAACACGCAGAGGACAAACCCTGCTTCCTCTTACAGCACAATGTCGAGGCCAACAATCATGCTGAATGGGGCTGTTGACGTGCACAGCAGAAGAGGATGAGATGACCCCGGAGACCTGTTACTGTCACATTATCACAAGAGAAGAGAGTGATCTCAGAACATGGGCCTCGTGTTATACTGTAGGCGAGCAGACGCAACAGGCCTATTGAAAGCAGCCTCAAATTGCCTCAGCTTAAGAGGCAGTGATTTCATTCCAAAGCTTTGAATGGTCACCTTCTGGACTGTGCTTAGTCACTTTAAACAGCACCGAATAGAATAGCATCACACTTAGACTAGCTTCAAAGAGTGAAAAGCAACACATGGATGATTCACAGCATTTGTCAACTATAAACGCACAATCAAAAGGGATCAATCAAAACGCACAATCAAAAATCCATCTAATGAAATATAATATATAAGTGGTTTAGCAAAGGATATCCATAAAATGTATTAATGTATATCAAAATATGCACTGACCCAGCTGATTGTCTAAAATTGATTTCCTGATATAATCAATTGCTTTCACAGTCGATGGTAATATAAATTCTTTAATTCATTAAGTGAAGCGTTTGTTTGTGTGCATGTTTTTTTTATCTTATCTTATCATCAACAGTAGTCTCAACACAATCAGAAAGACAGGTCTCATGGTATTCTTACCCAAGAGCTATGATTTCATCACATCCTGAATTTATGATTGGTCCCCATCCTCAATTAAAAACTGATCATTAGGGGGGAGCTGTACATTTGTGTCCTGTATCACATTGGACTCAGTGCTCACAGGGACCCACATTCAAGTCCGGCCTGATGTAATTTCCTGAATCCACTCCCCATCTCTCTTCCACCCTTTTCCTGTCATCTCTTTACTATCCTGTTGAATAAAGGCTGGAAAACCCTTGAAAAATAACTGAATACTGTGAGTTACTATGGGGGGTGGGGGGCTGAACCTGGTGTGAGAACATACTGCCATGCGGAGTATCTCTGTGCTACCATTTTAATCTACTGGTTTTGATTTGGTGTGTGCCGCTATCTCTGGAAGACCAGGGAGGGAAAACCCCTTGCATTGATTTTCTGCCGACCCCCATCTGCTTATCATGCCCTGGTCAGCCCTGGGCGGCCTCTTTGTTGATTTCTCTCACACAGATTGCTCCACATATCTCCAGGACAACCTGAACTTGGCAAGTCTCATCAGGGGACAAGACTGATTATAAGCCACAGATGAAAGAATCTTGGCTATCTAAAACGCATGGTCACTGGCAAATAGCTTAAAAATACATTTAGGGGTTTGTCCAGACCACATTCGGGGTGGTTTTGTTGTTTTGTTTGTCGAGTGTAAGATAGGATTATGCTTTGCGTCGTGATAAGAATACGCTTAGCGCTGTGTTTCTGAGCGTCAAAATAGGGCCCATAGCCTCACACGATGTCTACTCACACACGTGTACAGCTACAAACACACACACACTGACAGCTTCACACAATGTCTAGTCACACACATCTACATCTACAAACCCGCACACACACACACACATACACACACACAGATAGCTTCACACAATGTTAGTCACACATGTACATCTACAAACATGCACACATACACATAGACCCACATACACACACACAACTAAAGGTCTCATTGACCTCAGCGAGCCTCCCCCTTTTCAGTGCTTAGGCTGAAGTGAGCAGACACTTTTGGATAAGCACAAAAAGGCAATTTCCTCCTGCCTATTGACCTCTGGCTCCACTTCATGCGTTATGAAGAGAAGTTGAATACGGAGTCTGACATGTACTAATGCACACAGCCCAATTCATTAAAAACCTGCCTAACCAGGCTGGGATTTCTATATGAGCCACATATGAAACACATCATCAATGTCAACGCACTACCTAAGCACACATACATACACAGTCAATGTTAACCAATTTTCCCAACAGGCCACCCATCAAACTGACAACAAATTATTAGAGTTTATCATAGTCTATGTACATATATAGTGAAATTAAGCAATTAAGTTTACCAAATCAATGGTGTAGCAGAAAAGCTTGATTTATTTTGTCCTCTGGTTTGATTTCCCATGTTAGAAAGTAATAGCAACTCAAGACGACTTTTGACTGGACAATAGTATTTCATGATACACAATAAACATGACAGTGTAAATGATGCATTAGTGAAAATGACACATTCTATCACAGTACTATCAGCATATTCAATGTATAGAGCACATGAATGGCCCTTTTGATGTATGGTCATGCATTTTCATTATCAGATGTTATTGGTCACACATCATATATTAAAACATACTATATAGTACTATACAGTATTAAAACATACTGTATAGCCTTTAATTCAATGAAAGTGGAACTGGATTACATTTATGCTGTTACACTAGCTGTACTGAATGCTTGCATGCTTGATTGCTTGCTTGATGTTTGATTTCCAACCTTGATTCGAGCTGTTCTGCTCAACATCACTTCACGCTCCAAGCCTGTGCAGAAAGAACATAATACACAGAGTGGGTGATATTCCTACATGAATATATAGGCTCTCAGCAAGGCAAATTCCTACATGCCTCCATGCTCCAAGGCCAGAGGCACAGTCGCTGCCACAGGTGGCACTTTCTGTGATGTTGCTCTGATATGATGCTCACAGGAGCGGAGAGCTAAGCTACTTTTGTTTAACGCCATCAAATCCCTTGTACCTCCTCTGACAGGGACCTCACACACACACACACTCACACATACATACTAACCCCCCTCCCCTCTCTCTCTCAATCTCTCACATACAGTACAAGATAAGAAATATAGGAAGAGAAACCCAACATGTTTATGAAGGAGCTTCTTCTGTCATGGAAAATTGCATGACAGATAATGGCAAGTGAAATCCAGGGAAATACTGCTGCTATTTGGCTTCACATCTCTTACCATGTTCAAATGACAATAGCATTCAAAAGACGTCTTGATGATCAGATTAATGTGATACCAAAATGCCACTGGAGCCACCAAGAAAAATGATCTTAATTGATTGTCAGTTATGTTTTAATAGTAAACGAGGGGATTCAACCTCTGGAATAGGATTTTTCCGCTGATATACAATATTCAGTTGCATTAAAAGGCAACATAGAACCCGTTGATAAACAAATGTGATGCATTGCCAATTTCAAGACATGAACACAGAAGAAACAAAAACAACCCTGTGGGCAAAGACCCGTGAATGTTAAGGGAGTCTGCAGCTAAATCTCTCCAATCTGTCAAGGTCTCATTATAGCTCTGGCCATTTCACTGCGCACTCTCTACATCGGCAGTTACAAACGGCCCTTGCTGATGATAAGACGCTGGCCTCTCTCTCTCCCCAGCCATTTTATTGGCCTCTTAACCAGGAGGCTCACACCCCATTAAAAGTCATTAAAAGCCCCAGTAATGGCCCTTATCATCCTCCTTCATCACCCTCTCTCTATTCTTTCTCTCTGTTTCTCTCTTTCTCACTCAAGCCTCCCTCCATTTGAAGTCATGAACTGACAATATTAGCTAAAGATTTTGTAGGTAAGCTAACCGAAAAAAGTATGCAGAAAACCTTAAAATGATCAAAAATAGCTTGACGTTAGGTAATAGTTTGATATAGGCCTACTTGTCAATGTTGTGGTGTAAAAATGTTATATATTTCTTGTTGTGTGCTACTGGACTCCATAGTACTAGCCTGGAGGTCTGGTGGGAAGTTTGTGTGTTGTTCTGTCCTTCATATGACCTAATCAAAATGAATTAGTAAATGACTATTCTATCACAGTACTATCAGCATATTCAATGTATAGAGCACATGAATGGCCCTTTTGATGTATGGTCATGCATTTTCATTATCAGGTGTTATTGGTCACATATCTTGTTGGAAAACATGCCTTGGTTACCTTGTTTCAAGCCATTCTAGCGTGGTATAAAAAGCCTGCAGGAAGACTCAGCTCGATTTGCGCCAGTTCTCATTAATATTCAACAAGCTAAGTTGCTTGACTCTGATTGGCTTACAGCTAGTCGGTTTCATCCATAACATGACAGCTGCTATCAACTAATTTGGCATGAACTTAGCTTGGCTAGCATAACACTTTCTTGAGTTGACAATAACGTTTTACTTACGGACTGGGCACTGGTCGTAGACCACCACGATGGTAGCCTACTGCTCAAGGCTTCAACAGCAACCTTTTTGCAAAGCCTGTGGCATTGTTCTAAAAAATAAACTGAAGCCATTTGATCCTCAACTCAATTTTGCCCACTCAGTTCTTGGGCAAAATGCATCGTTGAAGTTCTATTCTTGCATAGCGCACAAGCCCGTTGACATTCAGCCATCTTTACGTAAACAGAGCTAGACGAATTCTGTGGGCACGGTCTCAACTGGATGAGCTCATGAATAGTAATGAGCTCAATCAATTCTACGTCAAACTGAAGAGCTTTTGCAATTGCTGATTTCTCCGCTTATTTCTTTTTAGGGGCTAGAGCTGACAGAGGAGATAGCTGTTCATTTTCACATTCACAACATAGCACAAACACATGGACCTAACATATTTAAAAAATACAAGTAAAAACGTTTTTTTGTGGCAGGGCATCTTTAACTACATGCCTTTTCTGCACCACTGTCTACTCTCTTTGAAGTCAAGGAAAGTTCTCAATGTCAAAATAGTGCACAGTGAATCCTCACCATAGCAAAAAGTTAGCCCTGAGTTAAAAAGGGATTTTCCAACTGTTTTGTTTCCACTGATCAAACCCACCATGGTTGTATCATCAGGAAACCTCATGGTGTGGTTTGAGCTACAGTGTGAAAAGCAAGGGGCTGAGGGTGCAAGCTTAGAGGTCCTGTTCCCGAGTGTTAGAGGTCTTGTTCCCAATCCAGACTATGAAAGGTGTCTCTGTCAAGAAGTGTAGTATCCAGTTGCAGAAATGTGGTGTTCAGACTCAGTCATCTTAGCTTTCCTTTCAGTGGATGAGGAGTTATGGTTTAGAATTGTATAGAATCCTGGGCTGAAGTCTATGAACAGCATTCTGATGTAAATGTCTTTATTTTCTTTAGATGTACAGTATGAGGGCCTGGTGAAGTTAGGTGGTAATGGCGTCGACAGAGGAGGAGTGGCGAGGACAATATGCAAATTGTAGTGGGTTCAGTGAAGGCGGCAGCAGGGACCAGTGTTTCATCATGACCAGGCCCTCGAAGCACTTCATGATGATGGGTGTGAGTGTGACCGAAACTATTAAACTAACAGGCAATCTAAAGTTTTCCTCGTTGCCAATAATATTGTCATGTGTTCACTTCAGATAACCTTCTTATTAGAGACAAGACAGACACATCTTCACGGTAGGAGCTACTCTTTTTATTAACATACTTGTTAAACTTGTATACAGATAATCACAGTAACAGTGGCGGCACAGCGCCGACTAGTGGAACAGGTACTGAATGCTCAATGGCACATACATCACAGTCTTTGAAACACGTATGGTAGCGGTCAGAGAAACATCAAAGATGTCTGTGAGTTTCTTGTGGGTTGACTAATTTTTTTTCACATCAGCCATCATTCAGTGCCTCAAATCATGCATAGAACTGGTGCAGTGCATCGGGAAGGGGGCCATCGCCTTTATGGGTGGGTGGGGCTGACCTACCATAAGTGCTGAGTGTCCTTGGTGTCTGTGAAGTGCTTATGGATTTTCTGAGTGTGTGTGCGCTGTGCTATTCTGATGGCCCAAGACACAGGCTTTCGATGTTCTCGGATTTGCCTCCTCCCCTGACCTATAGGCTGGGTCTCCGGTTTTCAGTAGCATGCACACTTCTACAGTTATCAATGGATTCTGGTTGGGGCAAGTGGTGATTGTCTTGGAGATGGTAATGCCACTGATGAACTTTCAGATGTAGCTGGTCAGAATGCCATGTATTCCTCCAAGTAGATGATACCATTGTAGGCAGCTGCCTACCTGGATATGTCCCAGTCTGCACACTCCAAACCGGCCCGAAGTACTACTGTAAGATCCCATGGCTCCCATGCCAATCTGTAATGGCTTTTCTGACCAAAGTGCAAGTCTTTTTGTCTTCGCTCTACGTCCACTCTGTTGGACTGCTACAGTGAGTAAATACAGAGGCACTTTTCTGGAGTTTTGCTGTCACTCTGAAGTGGCTTGTTTTGAAAGTGCCCTGCACTCTTAAACTCCAATCTTTAACTTTGAAGCTCATGGTCCGAGGATAAAGACTGCACAGCACAGCAGCTATCCAGCCTTCAGAAGAAGCCTCCTTTAGACTTCAGGGTAACAGGTAAGTTACAGTACACACAGAGCCAAACTGAGTGGTGTGTCACATTGCTTTACTACACCCTGAGGTTGGCTGGCTCTCTGGCCATTCTTCCTCCTCCCACTCTCTTATTCTGTTAATTTCTCTCTCTCTCTCTCTCTCTCTCTCTCTACTGCATCTCTGCATTCCTGATCTCAAAAGAGTGCCTGAATGGCTAAAAATAGACCTACTGTTTTGTCTTATTCAGCATTCTTTGGGCACATAGAGTGTGTGTGTGTGTGTGTGTATGTGTGTGTGTCCTAATGTCTGTGTGTGTCAATGTGTGTAGGTGTGTGTGTGTGTGTTTGCTGGATCTGGACGTGGCTATGCAGGCGTTTATAGCCTCCGACAGAGAAGAATGAAGATAAATAGCGTTGCGGTAGCACAGGCCAGAATTCAATCAGTAGAGATGCACTATAAATATCCATCCTCAACTCTCAGCTGAATTGCCCTGCATTCTCCAGAGGTGGGGAAGGCATTAGCAGAGTGTGGTTTACTACACCATATTTCTAGCCAAGAGGGGAGGTCAGTGTGTAGCCTATATATTTAGTGAAATATATTTATGGACTGAGATTTTGTAATGCCTGTTTAAATGATTACATAACTGACATAATAGGTTGATACTTTATACAAGACAAACATATATAAATGTTGTCACTTTGGCTGTGGTAGCATTTGGTTTTGTCTCCTATACATTATGCATAAAGGGGCTTTGAAAATGTAAATTTGATGTAAGGTCACCTAAATCAAAAGTGGGGCATGTGCTGTGTTACCCAGCATAAATTAGTCTATTTCTCTTTGGAATTTGTTGCTTCTATTGTCAGGATACAGAGATACAGAGCTGGTATTGTTTCTCTGAGAAGGCAGAAGAAGGTGTGATAAGTGTCCTAAATAGGCCACCATATGGTTGTCAGTGACACAGAGGGACATTCATTCTCCTGACAAGTCATCATCAGGTGCAACACGGCACTGTGTCTATTATTATTGATTTCTAATCCTGCGTTGCCATGGAGAGAAAATTGGGCCTTGATTAATAGTATTAGGGTCCCTTGGAGGGAATGATGTATGCTGTTGTCACACCCCTTACTCTTCATGCACCAGTACACACACACACACAGACACATACACAAATGTGCAGTAGCATGTTATCTTTAAGCCACTGTGGTATGGAGCGTGAAATATAACAGATCTTATTTTGTGGACAGAATGCGTTCGGTGCTACGACAGCCGTAAATCTATTACAAAGCCATGATTACATGTAACATCATTGTGCAGACACACACACACACACACACACACACAAAACACAAACACACATAAGCTTTGTGTCTGCAGAATACTGAAAAGAGCACATTCTTTAGCCGTGCGAGGCAGAATAGTGGGTCAACCAATTGGAACAAAGCAGTCAGACACAGAGGTTGCAGTAAAACAAACTTAAGAATTTATTTATAATGTGTGGGGAAAGGGTATGGGGAGCAGAGTTCAACTCAAATCTTCAGTGCTGGGCCGAGGCAGTCAGAGGACTCGTGTCGGCTTCTGAGATAAAGGAGAGAGAGAGAGACACAGGACAACATTAGTGGGGAGTTCGGTCCCTGCCACTGACCTTGTCACCCAGCCCTATTGGTTGTCTTGGTGGGTTGTTCATGAGTCTTCAGGCCCTCTTTCCTGTTCCAGCCGTCGTATCTTCCAGCAGCACAATCACTTCAGCTACGTTCCACAACAGGCAGACAGGTTACTTCTGAAAAGGGTGGACGTAAGCCCTTACCCTGAGACTCATATTATGGCAAGCCGATTGAGCATTTATTCTGATATCTTGATATCAGGCATAATTGTCATGTACATGTAAACCATTTTTGTCAACTAGTTAACTAGTGAGCCATGTTTCTGTGAACTAGTTAACTAGTGAGGGACAAAATATGCACACTAGTTAACTAGTGGGAGCCAATGAACTAGTTAACTAGTGAGGGACAAAATATGCACACTAGTTAACTAGTGGGAGCCAAAAGGCTCACTAGTTAACTAGTGAACACATTTTAGCTTCACTAGTTAACTAGTGAGAGCCAGAAATGTCTACTAGTTAACTAGTAAAGGCCAAAATGCATACCAGTCAGCTAGTTGAAGGCTTTTGGGTCTCACTAGTTAACTAGTGACAGCCAAAAATGTGCACATGTTTACTAGTGAAGGCAAAACACATCACTAGTTAACTAGTTGCAGTAGGTCAATGTCACTAGTTAACTAGTGAACCATAAATGGCTTACTAGCAAGCTAGGTGATGGCAGTAGGCTCACCAGTTAACTAGTTGATGCATCATTTGTCCAAACTAGTTAACTAGTGAGGTCATAAATGTATACTAGTAAACGAGTTCAAGACAAAATTCACACTAGTCAACTAGTGGCGCAGAATTAAAATTAGGAGGCAGAGAATTCTGGAAATTGAGGCTTTCTATTGGCTCCCTATGTCCAAATAGAACATGACAACCAATCACAGTGCAGAACTTCACGAAATCCCACCCACAACATTTGCATGTGGCACACAAGTTAACATGCTGGCCAAAGGTACTCTAGCTAGTAAACTAGTGGCTTCAGTGTGACACTTACATGTAAACTAGTGAAGGCAGAACTGCTCACTAGGTAACTAGTGAAGACACAAATGCCCACTAGTTAACTAGTGAGGTCTAAAAAGTGTCACTAGTTTACTAGTGTGCACCAAAACACCCACTAGTGAACTAGTGATGGCAATTTCCATTCGACTAGTTAACTAGTGAGGTGCAAAAAGTGTCACTAGTTTACTAGTGTGCCCCAAAATGCCCACTAGTTAACTAGTGAAGGCCATTTCAGCCCCACTCGTTAACTAGTGAGATGCCAAAATGGTCACTTGTTAACATGTAATGGCCAAAATATGGCCCACTAGTTTACTAGTGAGGGTGTTGTGGGCCTTACTAGTTAACTAGTGGCATGTATATTTTGTTCACTAGTTAACTAGTTACACCTAAAAAGAGAAACAAGCTGACCGTTTTTGTCCACTAGTTAACTAGTGGAACAATTGAAGTCTCACTAGTTTGCATGTGTGGCAGTGAAGCAGCTCACTAGTTAACTAGTGCGCACAAGACACACACTAGTGGCTGTTTTTGGAGCTATCTAGTTCACTAGTAATGCAAAAGGTACTCTTACTAGTTAACTAGTGACACATTGACCTTCACTAGTTAACTAGTTGACATGTTTGGCCTTACTAGTTTACTAGTAATGGAACAGGACATGCTTACTAGTTAACTAGTGAGCATATCTGCATTATTAATGCCTTTCACTAGCTTATAGAGGGAATTTTGAGCCTTACTAGTTAGCTAGTGAGGACAAAACACTGTCCATAATGAACTAGCAGGAGGAAAATGCCCCTCACACTAGTAAACTAGTGGAATTTGAATAAATACACAAACGGCTGGCATTTTGTGCAACTAGTTAACTAGTGGGACGTAACATTGGCCACTAGTTAACTAGTGCGCAATGTCACTCTTGCATGCAAATGAAGAAGGCGGAACAAGGATTTTGATTGGTCCATTTAGGACTCAGAAACCTAGAAAACATGGCTGACTTCGTCCAGGCTGTTCTAAGAGCAAACTTTTATAAACTAAGATCGTTTGAGCATAAAAATATGTTTTGATAACATGTCCAGTGACAAAGTTGTGGTGTATTGCTGTAATCTTTGTTCAGTTAATGTCTACAATCTTTAGTTTTTCAGTTATTAGTCTGAAAATCACGATAAAACTGGAGGCATTTGTATATGGTTGCCCAGCAACAAAACGTTTCAGTAACATGAACATTGATGATAGCATTGCTGATGTGGCAAGACTAGCTCAAGTGGTTATGCAGCAGGACATCATGTGGGAGACCAGGGATCAATTCCTTATAAGTGCATGAAGTTTTTTTCTTGATCTTTGAGCTTTTAATTACTTTTGAAACCATGTGCAGTTAATGTGTACAATCTTTTGTGTTTCAGTTATTAATCAGAAAAGCGTGACTGAATGGATACATTTATGTCTGTGGTTGCCTAGCAACAATAAACAAAGAATATTATTAAAATCGATCCCTTGAATCTTTGGTGTGGATCACTAAGAGCTCACTAAGGCTCTGCTTTACTATCTATACTGAAGTACCGTTGCAGAGCAGTGTGTTACTTTAGCCACTAGGGGCACCCATCAGGACCTGATCGCGAAGCTATGAACAGTAAATTTACATTTAGACTGGGTGGGATTCTTACATAATACCCAATAGGAGTCTTCTACCCACCCTCTCATTAGAATTTGCATAATAGCCGTTTCAGGCACTAGTTAACTAGTGAGCTGCTTCACTGCCACACATGCAAACTAGTGAGACTTCAAAAACGGTCAGCTTGTTTCTCTTTTTAGGTGTAACTAGTTAACTAGTGAACAAAATATACATGCCACTAGTTAACTAGTAAGGCCCACAACACCCTCACTAGTAAACTAGTGGGTATTTTGGCCTTTACATGTTAACAGGTGACCATTTTGGCATCTCACTAGTTAACTAGTGGGGCTGAAATGGCCTTCACTAGTTCACTAGTGGGTGTTTTGGTGCACACTAGTAAACTAGTGAGCAGTTCTGCCTTCACTAGTTTACAGTAAGTGTCACATTGAAGCCACTAGTTTACTAGTTAAAGTTCCTTTGGCCAGCATGTTAACTTGTGTGCCACATGCAAATGTTGTGGGTGAGATTTTGTGAAATTCTGCGCTGTGATTGGTTGTCATGTTCTATTTGGACATAGGGAGCCAATAGAAAGCCTCAATTTCCAGAGTTCTCCGCCTCCTAATTTTAATTCTGCGCCACTAGCTGACTAGTGTGAATTTAGGCTTCAACTAGTTTACTAGTATACATTTATGACCTCACTAGTTAACTAGTTTGGACAAAGGATGCATCAACTAGTTAACTAGTGAGCCTGCTGCCATCACCTAGCTAGCTAGTAAGCCATTTATGGTTCACTAGTTAACTAGTGACATTGACCTACTCCAACTAGTTAACTAGTGAGGAGTTTTGCCTTCACTAGTAAACATGTGCACATTTTTGGCTGTCTCTAGTTAACTAGTGAGACCCAAAAGCCTTCAACTAGCTGACTGGTATGCATTTTGGCCTTTACTAGTTAACTAGTGGACATTTCTGGCTCTCCCTAGTTAACTAGTGAAGCTAATATGTGTTCACTAGTTAACTAGTGGGCATTTATGCTGTCACTAGTTAACTAGTGTGCACAAACATGGCTCACTAGTTAACTAGTTGACAAAAATGGCTTGCATGTTGGCCTGATATCAAGATATCAGAATAAATGCCCAAGCGGCTGGCCAAATTACATAGAAGTTAAAAAGTGGGAATTTGACATTCAGTAGTCAGCTAGTAAACTACCTTACTAGTTGACTAGTAAAATATAGAAGTCTTTAAACTAGTTAACTAGTGCACATTTCAGTGTCCACTAGTTAACTAGTGAACATGCTGAGCATTACTAGTTAACTAGTAAGATGTGAAACATATGAACTAGTTAACTAGAGAGAATTTGGGCCTTACTAGTTAACTAGTGAGCATTTTGGCTGTCACTAGTTAACTAGTTCACACAGAAATGGCTCACTAGTTAACTAGTGGACAGAAATGGCTTGCATGTACATGACAATTATGCCTGATATCAAGATATCTGAATAAATGCTCAATCGGCTTGTCATAGACACTGGCTTTGACATCTGGTCTCCACTCCTCTTAAGCTCAAGCCAGTCTGCCTGAGGTTTGTCCTGTTGAGCTTTAAAAAGGCAGCTAATTGCCTGATTAACCCTCTGCACCTGGCCAGAGGCAAGCACAGACACCTGGGGGGCGGAGCTTCCTAACACACTGCTCTTAGGTAGTACCGCCCATCCAATACTATGCCTCTCATCTGCCTTTGCTGGCCTGTATGTAGCCATGTGAGGCACTGAGCCCCGACAGAGCCCTCACAGTGTGTATAGGAAACAAAATGAATGCTCCATGCAGTGCACTAAATTCACCATTGCACTGAATGCAATTCGGAGTTAATGTTTAAAAAATAAACTGATTTTTATTGGCAATCTGTCCATGTAATAAATATCCTAGGCCAGTGAATGCTGCTTTTGTCCACATACTGATTCTGCTATATTATGGAAATTACAATGAGCTGGTGTTCTGTTCTGGTATTAACTGGCTTTTAATGGCTGTCACACAGAATGATTTCTGTCAAAAATATGTGTTTGGCACCACATACTTTGGTTAGACACACACACACACACACATGTAGATGTATTGCTACCAGTAATTTTAATGGGAAAAGACATTGTGAGATGCATTTCCCACTGTAATTGGAGGTAATGGACTCGGATCAGTTAAATGGACACAAAGGGGTAAGACTCCATATGTTATTCCTTTGAAAGTGGCAGCAGAACCTATTTTCTCACTCCTCCTTCTCCTCTCTCTCACCACCCTCATTCTTTTCCTCCATCTATTCTCTCTCTGTTTAACTCTCCTTTCTTCTCTTTCTTTCTCTCTTGTGCTCTTTCTCTTCAGTCTTTCTTCATTTTCACTCCTGTTTTTGTTCCATCTCTCTCTCTCTTTCTACTTCTCCTCTCTTTCATCTGAGATGCCTGAGCACTTCCTCTTGAAACACTGACAGCCCAGATGGGCCCCACAACAGCTGGGGCGCATTTACACGGTTTAGTCCCATGTAAGTGAGCGTGGTAGGGACTCCCTCTCTGATTGTGTTTGTGAGTGGTTCTGTATACACCGATCAGTCATAATATTATGACCACTTGCTTAATATTGTGTAGCCCACCCCCTCACACACACACGGTCACTCCTGTAGTGTACACAGGCCCATATATATATATATATATATATATATATATATATATATATATATATATGCATGTGTCCCTATCTGGACACAGAGATGTGTTAAAAAACAACACAAGTTGTGTTGTTCTCAATGCAAGTTGTGTTATTTTCAATGCATATTGTGTTATTTTCAACACATTTTGTAACAAATAAAGAAAGGAAACAACACAAACTGTGTTGTCCCTATCTGGACATAGAAACATTCGTTTTAAGAGTGCACAGGGAAATGGATGGCCAGCTCTGTGGCCTACATCCATCCCTTCACCAGAGGCGGACGGAGTACACAGCTTTATTACTTGAGTAAAAGTACAGATACCACTGGCTAAATTTTACTCAAGTACAAGTAAAAGTACAACAGTCAGATGTCTACTTAAGTAAAAGTACTGAAGTACTTGTTTTTAAAAGTACTTGAATATCAAGAGTACATTTTCTAAATATTGCATTACTACTGCCACAATGCTTACATGTATGTACAGAAACGTCCTACATGGAGTTATGAAAAATGTTAATGTTAATAACTTGGAGAATGTAAAAGGAATTGAAAGTAAAATCAAGTCATTTCCATCTTTTTACCATGTTGCCAGGGATGGGCAGTATTTCTAATACTGTACATGTATTTAAAATACGTATTTGAAATACAAAATACTATTTTGTAATTGAAACACTTGAAGTGAAAACTATCATTAACTTGTTCAGCAAATTGAAATAGTTTGGCGAGGTGGGGCCACGGGTTGGCACATTCCCGGGATGGACCTGCTGCATCTTCATCCATTAATAGATAGATAGATAGATAGATAGATAGATCTGCACAATCCAATCACGTTTTAGAGGGCAACAACAAATTGAGGGTTTCCGAGATTTTTTCCTTTTTTTTTTTTTAAAGTAGTAACGGGTACTCACGGTTATGGATATAAATGGAGTAAAGAGTACAATATTTGCCTCTCAAATGTACTTGAGTAAAGTCATGAGTTCTCCCCAAAAATGATACTCGAGTAAAGTACAGATCCCTCAAAATTGTACTCAAGTACTGTACTCAAGTAAATGTACTCCGTTACTGTCCGGCTCTGCCCTTCACCCATCCAGCAGCCACAGCTCTGTACATCTTCTGTCACACTCTACTTTAGCACATTCCCACGAGTCCGCTGTCCAAAAGGGCTCCTACTCAATTAGCCAGCATGTACACATGCCTGGGAAACCAATGAGACCACCTCCACCAATGAGACCACCTGATTCAATTAGCATTGCTTTCTCTGATGAGATTATAGGCTTAAAGGGGCACCCGGCATCAGTTCATCATCACACAGGGGGATAAGCCACTAAACAGCGCCGAGACCCAGGGGTAGATGATACACAGTTAAGGTGGGCACACATGACACTCAGTGTGGATATTTTGCATTCAGCTCCATTCGTTGCTAATTGCTGGATGATTATGGACATTTCACAGTTACTCGTGAAGTGCACATTTTCAAAATGATGACAGTTGGGACCTTGGCATGTCTCCTGTGCTAAGAGATTGGACCTAAAGGTCAGTGTCTTAATCTTGTGAAATAAAACCTATCTTATTAAATGCACTTTAAACCCTGGAAAAACCAAAAAACTAAATTAATGTATATATTTTCTGTAAATGTCATCTTGTTTCTGATTCTTGAGAAGCTTAGCAGAACCAAATGGCATAATTTATGTACAACATTTGGAATGACAAAAACATCAGCTGCGGTGATAACAAATCATTGGCATTCTCCAGTCCTCAGCTTACATCCTGTACCTCCATCCTCTCGACTCCCATTTCTCTTATCTCTCAGAAAAACAGCCCGGGCACCATACTGCAAGGACAATTGATGTCCACCTAGATCAGCAAGTCAGGACTTCCTAATTACTCATTTCCTTATCTTTTTAAAGGAATTAAGCCTTGTGTTAGAGGTGGACTCTTTTTCTTCTTGAAAGTGTTTATTATTATTATTTTTATTTTGATCTGTGTGGCATTTCTATTGTATTGAGTGCACAGCTCTCTTGAGTTGCAAGAGCTGTTATGAGAGCGCTCTCGGATTGCGGATTTTGCACCTTAAAGATTCCATCTATCCATATGGGGATGGATTGGAGGCTGTGTACTCATCCGTGAGGTAAACAAGAGGGCATCGGCGACACCCTTTCTGCCAACATAATGAAGCCCTGATAGAAAAAGGTGTTGTCAGAACACTCTCTCTAAATAGCCAAGTTGTCTCTCACACACACACACACACTTAGACACATACAGAGACAAAGACACGTACACACACACACACACATACAGAGACAGACACATACACACACACAGACAGACACACACACACACACACAGTGCTTGCATCATCCACTCTCTTGTCTCTGTTGGCTGTGTGTGTAAGGCTCTTGAGAGAAGAGTCATTAGTTCAGTCGGCTGCTTTGTTTTTCATTGCAGTGTTTCATCTTGGCTTTTGGGATTAGAGTGTGTTTTTTTTATTTGTGTGTAAATTAAAGTTTTGTTTTCTCACACACACACACTTCCTGAAATCTCTAGATGAGGTTGTTGGACTTGCGTGTTTCTTTGATTGTAGTTCATTCTCATCTTTGAGTAGGTTGTACTCAAAGGCCTATAGGGCCTGTAAATACATCTTCTGTGGTGTGATTGTCCTTGGCCAATTCTTTGTTCTCCTAAATCTCCATGATTCCCCAATGGTTTCAATCATAAGTAACCATACTAGAATGGATGTATTTACTGTAATTGATGTTGTTGGGGTAAAAGTTCATCAATGCTCCTGTTAAACAAATCTAGCCCACTGCTTGGATGATTGTGGTTTACACAGGGCTCTACACTAAAAAAATTTTCCAGGAGCACTTGTGCGCCCAAGGTAAAAAATTTAGGAGCACAGACAAAAATTTGGGCGCACAGTCAGTTCTGTACTTAACTTAAACATAATCTAACATTACACTGCAGCTAACACTTAAACATGCCAGTGCACCAATTGCGAATATTAAGAATGACTGACAACATTTAGGCTACAGGAAATAGGATTTTAAAGATCAGTGCCTACTTTATTTTCAGTCTGTTCTATTTTCCTACATTTTGTTAATGTAAAATAGTATAATACATTGCCATATTTGCATTTAGCCTATATATCAACTATCCTGCCAAATGTAGGCTAATTTATTTATTTGTAAATCCATCTGTAGCTAATCCAAATATGCCCATGGTGACCTATCTGACTGCATACTGCCTAATACTACTACTAAAACAGTCCATTTTCTCTTCCACAAAACCCAACATAGGCTAATCAAGGATATATATATTTTTTATACTTTTACTTTTTATTTGAAATATCTGCATTGATGGGGGGCAGTAGGCAAACGTTAGACCTACTTTCGTTTTGCACTTCAGCTTGTATTCGGTGTAAACAAACAAGCATGCGTGGAAGCCTGGAGTTGTCAGTAGTGTTCTACCTTTGAATAAAATGGGAGTGTTACGGGAAGCTACTTTTGTGCCTGTTCTCTACAGCTATATTTTGCATATTGCAGCCAATACGTCAACTGGGCTAAAAGGCATGTTAGGTTACCTTTCCTTCTCTCACTGCATTCTCAGAATCTTATCCTGTTCCTCCGATATCCGATGAATTTGGTGGACAGAAGAACTAATTTCTTCAATCTTTGCATCTTGGCTGGCTAGTCTAACTTTCCACTTTTTCTGCGTGCTCTTGGATTTGATACAGTAGAAGCGACTACTAGCGATTCACAACGCGAAACTGCTAACGTTGATGGGAGGTGTAGTTTTTATGCTGCATTCGCAACGTGATTCTATGGTTTGCACCAGTAATGTTTCTTGATGTTGCGGTGTATTTTGTAGACAAACATTGACATGGTTAGAAGTCATTCGCACCAGTGCGCCTAAATATTTTTTTGCACTCGCTCGCCATCATTTTTACTCGCATGTGCGAGTGAAATGGGCGCACTGTAGAGCCCTGGGTTTACAGCACTTTTTGTAAGGCTTGAAGTCACATTGTGTTACTGTGGTTAACTGTTACTCAGAGAATGTCTGAAAAAGTATATGGTGAGGATCTGAGTGAGACCAGAGGCTGATTTGCCTCACAGCCAGCTCCTGCCTGAGTGTGATGCATGCTGGGAAGGCTACACATACTGTAGTGGACTGAAGATTACTTTGATCCTTGATGGTGCCATACTCTGGCAATGAAAGCAATGGACATCCCATACAACGGAAAGGGCAGAACATCTCACACACAGAGATCCCTTTATTCAAGTAGCCAGGTAGGGGTGGTGGTGTGCGTTGGTGCATGGTGTGTTATTTCACAGACTTTACATCATTTCTGGAGAGAGAAGGTGTTTGTGCACTCAAATCCCCTATTTCCATTACCTTGTCCTGGAAGCTGGATGGACCAGAGAGAGAGAGTGAGAGAGTGAGGGAGAGCAAGTGGGAGCTCTTCAGAAAGGAGCTATTGTCCCCTGGAGAGCTGTTCATGTCCGCTCGTCTCCGGACTTGCTGTGTAACAAGGGGACGTGACAAAACAGTGCCTCTTTTAAGCGTTGCCAGTGGCAGTGCCCAGGCCTGCCTGCTGTGGCCCGGCGCTGCCCACCACACTCACATTAGGTAGACCAGAGGGACTCCTCGGGAGTCGAGAAAAAGCCCAGTCCTGGCAGGCGGCACAACACAATTCCTTTCATTCGTGTAAAACACCCCAGAAGAGCAGTTATTCAGGACATTCTGAAAAGACATGGAGAAAGAAAGAGAAAGCGAGCATTCTTGAATATCAGCGCTGGCCGTTAATCTTTTTTCCTTTTGACGGGAGGCCAGTGCATGAATCTTACACGGCGCCGCAGGACTTGGCAGAAGGCGACAAGTGTCTCGATGTTTGTTGTTGTCTGTCATACTGGCCGGTCGTGCCGCTTTATGGGAGATTTACGGAAGAGTCAGGCAATCTCTCTTGATTGATTTGGAGACCCGACATGTCCCACTGAAAATGTCCCATCAAACACATTTGTTGAGATTGACCAATAGACGGTTTATTGCATGGAGATAATGTAATATTACATAAGATCTGGTGAGATTCATGGATATACATACTCATTCATCTCCACAGCACTCTCTCAGCCAGTGTATTCAGCCCTATGTCCTGGACCATAGCAAATTTGGTATTGCATCATTGGGTGTCAAACTGGGTGTTCTTTCACAGAGTCCAAAGCCTTCAAGCATCATTTTCTGCCTTTGATTTCATGGAAGATTCATGGAATATTCTGCAAAACAAAAGCGGGGATAGTTGCAAACATGGAGTGTATTTGTGTGTGTGTGTGTAAATGCATTAGTGTGTGTTTGTAAGGGAGCTAGGGAGTATGTCTACACACACACACACACACACACACACACACAGTGGCCGGAGCTTACCCCTGAGCCCTGCTGTAAGCACTTTAGCTCAACATCTTTTGTTTTGCCTGTTGCTTGAACACATTTTGCAAAACTTCGCTCATTGTGCCAAAACTCTACACACAAGTAAACATGACACAACACTGGGAAATATACCATTCACATCTGTGTCAAATTTAAATTCTACTATCAAAACCTAAACTCTGCTATCAAAACCTAACAATCCTTTGTCAAAATGTCACTCTGATGACATCACACTTGCATCATATGAATACACTTTCAGATTAGCAGCAACACACTAGTGTATTTTATATAAAACACTGCAGTCTTTAATTTTCACTGCTTTTATTCAGTTTATCAGTTAGCATTCTGTGAAGCTCAATGTAACACTTAAAGTTTTTTGTTTTTTTCCAACAAAGGTTTTGATAGTGAAGTCCTGAAAGGTCCTGAAAGGTTACAAATAACATCAACTCAATACTGTACTGTACATCACAGTAGCTTACTACTGTATACTTTACAGCAGGGTTTCGTGGTACGTGTACCACCGGTGGTACGCGAGATGAAAAGGTCCGAAAGGTGTTACAGTAAAAATTATTATTTGTGTGTGTGTGTGTGTGCGTGCATGTGACAAAAATCCAAGATGGCAGCACGCACGTAGTGTGGGCTACCTCACCTCGTCTCTGTCCTGTTTCCGTCTTTTTACTGTATACTAACAAACTGAAGGTTGAAGGTTGAGTGATCGCAGCCACGATATCTTTCCATTTATGAGCAAACTTGGAAATTCCGACTCTGCACCGCTCTATCAATAACCCACTCCGTAGGACCTACTTCATGTCTGCTGATCTGCCTGGGGGTACTACACGTTGGAGTTTCCTTGTCCAAGCGCAAGTCAAAACCTCCTATCCCCATTTTCCACCTCCCCTGTCCCAACACAATTCCCATTTTGTCGTATAGGCTTATGGACAAAATATCCACCTGATAATAGCATCGCTTGGACTTACCGTGGACAATCTTCCACAGTTTGTTTGCCATGGGTGCGCTACAGGTAATAATATCTTTACTTTGTCTTTTAGAGCTAAACACCTGTTATATGGACGATAACGCACCAAAGACACCGTCAAAATGCACATTGCACACACATACTACCATACAGGAGTTTTACGAACTGCCTCTGCATGGACTCATGGTTGATCTCTCTCTCATTTACTTGTTCCTGGTTGGAGAAAAGTCTTGTCATTGTCATTTTGATGTGAGGTCTTTTGTCTCGTTGAAGGGTTTTTTGTCTGGGGATGAATTGCCGAAATATGTGTGGCAAGGTAGTCTCATATTATTGATGCTATGGCAGGAAATGTCCAATCAAACCCAGGCCCTGAGCCTGAATGTTTGTATGTTCCATCGGAGTTTTCAATCCGACCGTGGTTGAAAGTTGTTCATTTCAATGTCCTTAGTTTGTTGCCTAAAATGGATTTTATCAGATTATGGGCGGCAGATATCATCGCCTTGTCAGAGACATGGTTAAAGAAGTCTGTCTCAGATAACAATATTGCCATTGATGGTTACAATATATTTCGGGTAGATAGGAATTCTGCATCTAGATAGGCATTCTGAGAAAGTCCATGACGGTCCCCAAGTGCTTTGAAATGCTGGCTATTGATTTAAAGTTAGGAAATACCGGTCTAACTGTTGCCTGTTGCTATAGACCCCCTTCAGCTAATAAGGAAGCTTTATCCACACTTTCAACTGCACTTGCAGATATTGTGCATCAGAAAGAAATTATTCTCCTTGGAGATTTGAATTGGAACTGGTTGACAGATATGTCAAAGGATTTTAAAGATTATTGTGATTCTGTTAATTTAACTCAAGTAATAAATGCTCCCACCTGTCCAAATGCAAAGGACTCAAACAAGTCCTCATTGATAGATTTGATCTTACAGTAACTAATAGGTTACACTTTACTTGACAGTATCGACATAAGAGTGACATGATACTGTCATGAATGTCATAAACAAGTCATAATCGTTTATGACATAACGCTTCTGTCATTAAGTGTCATTCGGTTTTTGTCATAACAAGTTAGGGTTAGGATTAGGGTTAGGGTTCATGTGTCATGACAGTGTCATGTGTTCATGACAGGGTCATGTCACTCTTATGTCGATACTGTCAAGTGTTACCGATTAGAAAATTGCAAACTCAAAGACATTTTAAATCATTTGATCAGCTTTTGTTCATGATATTTTTCATTTTGATTGGAAAAAGGTCTGTTTAATTCCTGATGTTGAATTGGCATGGTCATATTTTAAGGATTCCTTCATGGGTATTTTAAATAAACATGCACCCCTAAGGAAGTTCAAAGTAAAGGGGAGAGATAATCCCTGGTTTTCTGACGCATTATCCACTTCCTTGCATGAACGAGATTTGGCTTGGGCAAAGGCAAAGAAATCTGGGCAGGAAAATGATTGGATCAATTTCAGATACTTAAGAAATAAATGTACTACACAAATACGTAACGCTAGGACACAGTTCTACCTTGAAGAGTCAACAAGAAATTTACTCAACCCAGCTAAATTTTGGAAAATTATAAATGCAATGAAGACAAATTCTACATGTTCAGGTCTTCCTAAATCTGTAAATGTTAATAATGTGCAAATTACTGATAAAAGACATTGTTGATTCCTTTAATAACCACTTTGCCTCTGCTGGACACCTCTTCAAGCAGGAGCTAGAACATCTTTCATCTCCAGGGTTATCTCACCCCAATGTTTGGGGCTCGGACCTCTTTACTTTTGAACCAATCTCAAGGGAGAAAGTTTTGTTTGCGCTGCAAAACATAAATTGTAAAAAGTCAGCAGGTCCTGATGGGCTTAACCCTTCCCTTCTAAAACTTGTGGCTAATATTATTGCTGAACCATTAACTTATATTTTTAATATCTCATTGGAACAAAACAATATACCCCAATCTTGGAAGACAGCTCATGTAACACCACTTTTTAAAAATGGGGACCCAGCTATGATGGACAACTATCTTTCTATCTCAAAACTTTCAGTATTAGCTACAATTTTTGAGTCATTAGTTAGTGATCAGTTAAAGGACTTCTTAACAGTGAATAATACTCCTTTTCAATCAGGTTTTAGGAAAGGGTATAGTACCATCACAGCAACCACAAAGGTAGTTGATGATATTGTCAGTGCAATTGACAATAAAGAGTCATGTGCAGCATTATTTGTTGATCTCTCAAAAGCATTTGATACAGTTGATCACACTATTTTGTTACAATGTCTGTCTAAATGTGGGATGTCTCTTAATGTCAAAGTCAAAGTCAAAGTCAAAGTCAGCTTTATTGTCAATTTCTTCACATGTTCCAGACATACAAAGAGATCGAAATTACGTTTCTCGCTATCCCACGGTGAAGACAAGACATATTTTTCCAATTTAAGTCCACAGACAAACATAACATTCAAGTAAACAAAAAAGTAAGTAAATAAGTAAATAAGAGGGCACATATAATAATGAAAAAATAAGAGCAGCAAAATTTGGTTGAAATTGTGCGTAGACAGTCAATAAAATACTAGTGCAAAGTCAGGCCAATAAAAGGCTTGGGTAGTTCTGTTTGACCTAAGTAATAAAGAAAGTGGCATAGTGGTGCAAGTTATGTAAGAGCAGCAGAAGTGTTGTGTTTTCAGGACAACAACACCAAGTTGTAAAGTGTACAAGTGTGCAAGTGGAGTAGTGCAGGCGGCCATTGTGGGTCCAATGTCCAGGATGTTATGTAGCTGAGGGTGGAGGGGGGAGAGGAGAGAGAGTTCAGCATCCTTACAGCTTGGTGTATGAAGCTGTTGGTGAGTCTGGTAGTGCGGGAGCGCAGGCTTCTGTACCTCTTCCCAGAGGGCAGTAGATCAAACAGATTGTGAGCGGGGTGACTTGCATCACTCACAATTTTGGTCGCCTTGCGGGTGAGGTGGGTGGTGTAAATGTCCTTCAGGGAGGGGAGTGCAGCACCAATGATCCTTCCAGCTGTGTTCACTATGCGCTGCAGGGCTTTCCTGTTGTATTCAGTGCAGCTTCCGCCCCACACAGCGATACAGCTGGAGAGGATGCTCTCAATGGTGCCTCGGTAGAATGTGGTCATGATGGCTGGTGGAGCACTTGCTCGCCTGAGTTTCCGCAGGAAGTACAGGCGGCGCTGAGCTCTCTTCGCCAGTGATGCAGTGTTGGTGGTCCAGGAGAGGTCTTCACTGATGTGCACCCCCAGGAATTTGGTGCTGCTCGCTCTCTCCACCACAGCACCGTCGATGGTCAGTGGCAGGTGTTGGGTGTGACCTCTCCGGAAGTCAACAACAATCTCTTTGGTCTTGCTGACGTTCAGCAGGAGGTTGTTGTCCCTGCACCACGTGGTCAGATGGTCGACCTCCAACCTGTATTGAGTCTCGTCGCCCTTGGTGATGAGACCCACCAGAGTTGTGTCGTCAGCAAATTTCACTATGTGATTGTTGCTGTAGGTTGCAGTGCAGTCATGCGTCAGCAGGGTGAAGAGCAGCGGACTGAGCACGCAGCCTTGGGGGGCCCCTGTGCTCAGTGTGATGCTGCTTGAGGTATTGTTGCCAACACGTACTGTTATTGAATAGTTTAAAAACTATCTATCTAACAGATACCTGTGTGTCACATGTGAAGGCATTATGTCAGGAGAGGCAGAACTAATAGTTGGAGTTCCTCAAGGCTCCATACTAGGGCCTCTGTTGTTTACAATTTACATAAATGAAATTTGTACAAATGTGGATGCAGCTGTACACCTCTACGCAGATGATACCATCATATACAGTACTGCCAGATCTCCATATGAGGCATTAAAGAAAATGCAGGATGCTTTTATAATATTACAAAAGAATCTATTCAAATTAAAACTGGTGCTACATTCTAAAAAGACAGAATATATGTTGTTTACTCACTCTAGTAATGTACAGGATCTGCCTCAAATTGTCACTCTACATGGCCAAGAAATTGAAAAAGTGGCATGTTATAAATATCTGGGTTTTTTATTAGATGAAAAGCTCTCATTTAAACCCTATGTAGAAGTTTTGGTAAAGAAGCTGAGAGTTAAGTTAAGTTTTTATTACAGAAATAAGGCTTGTTTTAATCTAAAAGTAACTAACTTTAACTTTTCTAACTTTTTGTCTGTTGTGGACTATGGAGACATTCTATATATGCATGCAGCAAAGTCTGTATTACGTTCACTGGACTCTGTCTATCATTCTGCCTTGCGCTTTGTCACTAAGGCTGAGTACTCCACACATCACTGCAGCTTATACAGTTTATCAGGTTGGCCTCCTCTCTCAGTTCATAGACAGTATCACTGGCTTGTCTTTATTTATAAAGCAGTGATAGGATTGTTGCCCTCTTATTTATCAGTTGTATCTTCAGTAGAAAACAATAGGTACAATCTTAGGTCTAACAATAGCATTCTTTTTATTACACCTGCTGTAACGTGACTAATCTGAATCTTTTATTTTTAAATTTAGAGATTCAATTGTCTCTGGGGTGCCAGGCAGTATTTGCTGCCAATTCAAATGTAGTCACAGTTAGAGCGAAACTATCACACAAATCAAACACAAACACGTTTTATAAGTTTCAAATCATATATTGTGATAGTTTAAATTAAACCAAAAATATTCATACACAACTTAACTAATCGATATCCCTCCATACAATCAAAAACAAAAATGCTATTTCAACAAAAAGGGAAAGTATGAAAGAGTCTGAGTCACTGAAGGAAAGTGAGTTGTGGAATATGTTGAATTAGTTGTATACTGGTGGAAGGGAACTCGGAGATGAGTGTTGAGTTACCAGCGGGAGACTAGCCAGGGGAGCTGCAGAGTAGGCCTACGACTTGAACCAGGGATCTTCGCAACACCGCGACAAGAGAAAGGAAAACATCTTGCCATGCTGCCGATCCATTCCGTCGTGCGCAACACAAAGTAGTTTGAGCCGGTCCTATTTTGCTCAGGATCAGCGCTGCTTCATAGTAATTCCTTAAAGGTATTAATCCACAAGGGTACGATCCAAGGAATCCAATGTAACTTATCCAGTGTGAATGTTCTGTTTTAAAATGCTCCCGCCATGTCTCACATGCCCTCGGTAACTACCCTCTCCGATAGCGCTTGTAATTAGCGCTCTCTCCCCGCAGGTTAGGCCAAGCAGCCTTTTATCGTCAGCTGACTGCGTGGCATTAACCTAATTGGCGTTTAAGCAACCCGGTTGGATAAGCCTAAAGTAATACATTTTTATTATAAAGAATATGGAGCGGTCCGCTACACTGCCGTAAGGTCTGAATTTGGTAAAGTTGCCTTTCGCTATAATGCCCTTCAACCTGGAACGTTTTGCAGAAACAGTTGAAGCTAAGTACTTTTATCTCACTAAATGAGTTTAAATTGTATGTCTCAGAGACCTTCAGCTATAAGTGTAATTGCATGTGGCTACTGTTCTTATCTGTTGTTTTTACAGTTTGTGGATTTTGCTTGTTGTGATGTCTTGTTATATGTTACATTCTTGTGTTATATATTTTTTTGTCGCTGTGTTCAATTTTTGTCCTTGTTAGGTGTTGTGTTGTGCTTTGTTATGTTGCTGTATAATGTGGTGTGATTTGTGTGGTGGTGTCATATTGTTATGTAATTGTGGTGTGCTCTGTTTGTTGCTTTTTATGTTCTTTGTCTGTACTACTGTTTGCTGCTGTTAATGTGTGCATGGTTTCTGTTTGTTGTTGGTTCATTGTTTGTCTTTTGTAGATGAGGTTTCTCTATTTTTACTTACAGTGTTGCCTTTCTTGGCCAGGGACCATTTGAAAAGGAGACTATAGTCTCAATATGACCCCCCTGGTTAAATAAAGGAAAAATAAAAATATATAATTATTATTATATTTATTATTATTATTATTATTATTAAGCCTTACTGTAAGCCTTGTTCTTTGTGTTTCATAATGTTGTTCTCCACACTGTTTTTCTGGTGTGAGAGCTCATAGATCAGTTGCACATTTGTCAAGATAGGTGGTACGCGGGAAAGAACGCTTGGGAGCCGCTGCTTTACAGTACAGTACAGTAAATGCAGTAACGCAAATAAAAAACAAAAATAAAACCAAAAATACTGTAAAACAGGCTTAGATGTGGTGGACTCGCTGCCCAGCTTCCCTCATAGTCAGGCCATGGTTGATGACATGGTCCACCAAAGTTGCTCTTATATCATCAGAAATAGGGGTCTGTACATGGCCTCTTCGACCTTGACCTTGTCCTCCTCCTCCTCCTCCTCCTTCCTCTTGCTCTACCTCTGCCTCTCGCTCTCCCACCATCCATGCTTGCAAAGTTCTTGAAACTGAGGGCTTTTTGTAGCTGGCTGATTGGCGTTCAGTTTTGCAAGTAAGTGCCTTCAGGTGTGTATTTGAGGGGTTGCAATTACTCGATGTGTTTTGTATTTTGAAAACATATGTTTTCCAAATGGCACCCAGATTTCATTTTTGAACAAAGTGTCTTATGTATGAAATAGAGTGTAGTATGCAGGACCAAGTGTGTGGCATAAAGGAGTAAGTGTGTTGCAGAATTGCAACTAGAGTGCAAAGCAGCGCTTTTGTTTAAGGTTATGGTTACATGTGTTTGAGGTATGCTTCAAGTTACGTTAGTCTAAGCATGGGTTCAAGCAATGGGCAAAAACTGTAAAATGTGCTATATCAATAAATGATCTTGACCTTGCTGTTGTCCTGATGGAACCTTGAAACATATATTTCATACAGTAAATATACAGCACACACAACGAATATACAGTGCACACATGCATGCACACACACACACACACTGTGAAAAGCGAAGGTCTCCCCGCCGGTCCCACCACTAAGCGTACTACATACTCGCCGCACCCGACCGGTAGCGCGACAAATTAATTGTTACATTGTATTGCAGGCACAGCAAGACCGTGCAATGCATGAATTGTTGATCGGATTGAAGCAGCAATGTAATCTAGTGTGTAAGAGCATTACATGAACATTAACATGACCAACACAGTACATATGCAAAAAAAATACATGTCATCTCAACTATGGGCGCAGCCATGTTTGTTGTAAGGTCGTACGTCCACCTCAGGGTACCCTCAAGTACTCCAAGGTAAAGTGGGCGTGCCTGCCCAAAATGCCGCACGCAGCTCCCACATAGAGAGCCGAAGTCACGCACTTCTACTTCCGGTCGGTTACATGCTGCTATTCAGACATGCCGCTACTTAGACATTGGCGTCTAATTGTCAAAGTGGCGGCATTAACATTAATTTTCAAGCGTCCCACTACTGCGACATTTTTTTTCCCCCCATTGTCGGAGTAGCGACATTTGACCTTTTTTTTCAAACGTCCTGCCATTCCGACACAAGGTCATTATTTAATAGTGGCGTAGCCAGGATTTTTCAACGAAGTGGACTTTTGCGAAGTAGGCCTAGGATGGGCCTTTATTTTTTTATTCCAATATGGGCAGTATAGGCCTACGGTAATCGTCCCAACTTTAAACAACACACAATTTTATCACAGCTCAGACGATTCATGGCAAAAAAAACAATAAAAGGCTACAATGATAAATAGCAGGGGCAACAGGATTTGATTCTATAATAGCCTATGCACAAGAACTTCAACCGAAAGGTTAGTGACGTCTCAAGGAGTCCAAGAGTGCGCCTCACACACACCAGCTCCGTTGAACAGTGTATTATTCGTGTTTAAGAGCTAAAAAAGTTGATTAGAGAGTCACATTTGAAATGTCGGGTAGCCTAAATTATAGCCTATAGTGCACGCATCTCAGAGGAAGAGCTTTTGGCGAGAGAGAGAGAGGATTTAATCTAGGTGATTATTTGTGTCTGGTGGTAATTAGACTTGAGTATGGATACCTACTGTAACGGAGAGATCCATAGGAAAGGCCAAAGGGCCAATCACAGTAGCATGACTACGCCACCCTGAGGCCTAATGCATCAGGGAATCTTTGAGATCGTACCTCTAAACCGAGACAGCGCTCACAGGTTCGAAAATTACACGGTGGAAACATGAATTCCAGCAAAGCAAAAACAGAGTTTGGGAAGTGGAGATCTGAGGGTGGTAGTTATGCAAGTCCACACAAATATCATGCAAACATCATAAAAGGTTCACCTGTTACACAGCAAAGCTATAAGCAGCACACCAGAAACACCACACATGTGCTTAGACTAGACCTTCCTCAGAGCCACCTCCCTACTAAATAAACATAAGTTACACAAACAAAAGGACAAGACAAGCAAAACAAAAACAAAACATACTGTAACAAATAACCAAAGCAAAAGACAAGACAGCAGCACGACCCATGTTACCCCACCAGCATGACTGTGCTGACTAAAAGAACAAAACACAGAAGATTAAACAATGAAACCACAATATACATGACAGAAAACCAGAACTGTACAGGGAGCCAGCATACCTGACAATAGCACAGGCAGGGGCTATACCAGTGGCACCTACCTTGCTACTGGCTGCTGCCCCTCTTAAGTAGCGCTCCACTGGTGCCAGATTGCTTAATTGCCTATGCCCCACCCCCCTCATTAACACTGGCAGGTGCTATTAGCAATAGCAGGCAGAGAAGGTCTACCTGCTACACTATAAATTGTTTTGAATAAAAAAAAAGACAAGACAACAAATGAAATGTGACCCTGCAAGGCGAAACCAGTCGTTTTGGTAAAATTTATAAAATTAAGTTATTGTACTCACACGAACGGCCATAAACTAAGCTTTCCAACAATATAGGGTATGCAAACAGGGTTCCCACACCTTGGTCAAGATCAAATTCAAGGACCTTTCAAGGACTTTCCAGGCCCAATATCCTCAAATTCAAGGACCTAATGTGTCGATAAATTTAAAGCTCAGGCATTGTTAAATCATGTTACCTCAACAGACCAAGGATACCTTGTCGCAGTTTTCTTTTATTTTTGGTCATATATGACAGGTGTGGTAGGTTTATTCCATTTTTCATGTTTGTGTTTTGCATAAAACTGAGCTGAAATAAACTTCTAGATTTTCCTAAACAAGTTAAACTCGTTAACTGTTGGTTTATTCATCAATATGTTAAATTAAACATTTGGGCAACAAGCACTACACACGGGAAACATGCAAAAATCATGCAGGCACTGTAGTTCTAACCAACGTAATTCAGGCATACGCGTAGGATATCGACAGAAGTGGTGGCTAAATAATTGAAACATGTTAATAAGCAGACGGAATTGTATGGAATTTTTTCCTCAAAAAGAAATTCAAGGACTTTCAAGGACCCGTGGGAACACTGTGCAAATAGTATTGGGTATTGGATAGTCGCCGACCCTCATTAGATGTGGATATTTGGAGGTAAGGATAGCCTTCAAGAAACAAGGTTATCGCAGTTGCTGTGACACATTTGGCCCTTCTCCAGTCTCTCTCAAAATCAAAACACACCCAACTCACACTTGGACTTTTCGATTATGCTTCTAAATGTTGGGACTGATGGACACTGAACTCTGGGGGTTATTTGAACGTTCGTTGTGAAGTGGTTTACTGTAAAAGGAGCGTCTGATATCCCGCCTGTCTTTGCCATGATAATGCATGCGCTAGCCTAGAGTCGAGAGAAAGACTAAATAAATATGCAGACATATAAAAGATATAAGCCTAGCCTACATTATTATGTAGTAAATTGAGTTTATCCAACCTGCTGGCAAGCCAAAATGCATTGCACATGGCTTTATCATTGTCCTCTGCAATATAAGCAACTTGAATATATCGCACATCCAGTTTGAACACCCTGATGGACACTGAACTCTGGGGGTTATTTGAACGTTCACTGAAGTGGTTTAGGCTACTGGAGCGTAGGAATTCCGCCCGTCTTTGCGCAATTGGCCATTGATTGACGGCCATTAATTAATTAATATAGGTGGCCTGCACGCACAGAGTTTGTTTGATGCATGGAGTTTCCGACCGTTTTCCGCTGAGAGCTTAGAGAATAAAATGAGGAGAGCTACCTGTGTTTTACATAATGTGTAATATTTATTCACATGGCCAGTTCAAAATCACCTAAGGTTTTGACTGAAATGTGTGCCGATATCAATTATTGGGAAAAACATTGTTTGGAGTGGATGGCGGGTGGATTGTTGATGTAGCTGCAGGTGCAGATGACATGACTACAGCTCATCCATGCATCTAGGACAGGGGTTCCCAAAGTGGGGGTCGCGGAACGGCGAGGGGTGGAAAAAATAAAATTCAGAAAAATTATGACTGGATAAGATCACCATTCACTGTAACCACTGCAAGTCATCTGTCAGCCGGCATGGAGGATGCACTGGTTGAGCTGTCATGTGGCCGCACTTTAAAGACAGATTTTAATTCCAAGACGCTTGCTGAGTTCTGGAATTCAGTCGAGAGGGAATATCCACAGCTATCCAAGGCCGCGATGGACGTACTGACGCCGTTTGGCTCCACATGCCTGTGCGAAAAGACTTTCTCTGCACTGACATATATTAAAAACAAATACAGATCGCGTCTAAATGTGGAGGATGATCTCCGTGTGGCCGTCTCCACAATTAAACCAAGAATGGACTTGCTGTGTTCCATCCATCTCATTAGATGAGATTAACGCTGAAACATAGTTGCCAAAATGTAAATTTGCGCAGCAACAATATATGTTTACAACAGTTTGTGGATATTACCCTGACAGAGATATTCTTCTGTTAAAGCAACACCAAAGAGTTTTTTGTAGCCTACATTAAAATATTGTTTCCAAAATCATCAACTCGTAACAGGGTAAACGGCACTGCATTCTCTTCGCGACCCTCTATCGGCTCTACCGCACTATGCAAGTTTGCCAGATCGGGTAGCGGATCTGTAGTTCGATGGAATGAGACATAAGAAACTACAAATTTGACTTGCTTTTGATGTCGCAATACATCATACTTTCATAAAATCATGCAACGTAGCCTACTCTACCTTGTCTGTAGACATTATTTCCAAAGCCAGTGCTGGATAAACAAATAGCGTGCGTGCGACAGGAAAAGTGCTTTGGTGTTGCTTTAAAATGGAAATTAAAGTAATGTTTCAAAGTTGCACTCATGTTACATGGATATTATTTTTTGACTAAGGTATTCTGCTTTTATCATATAGTAAAGTTCTATATGGAAAATCATAACAGACTGCTCTGTTCTTTTGTGTTGTCGTTAAGCATGTATTTGTATAAGCCTAGTGCATATGGCCGGTGCGCACATATTTTATTTGAGTCACATCCAGGGATAGTGGGGGTCGCCAGTCTCTGGCACGGTTATTTTGGGGGTCGCGGGTTGAAAAGTTTGGGAACCCCTGATCTAGGATGTTGGAATTTGATAGGATACAGGAACTGCAAAGATAAATTGAAAATGAGGATTCTGCTCAGTGGACTACATCTCTCGTCTCGAACGATGTACGTCACCAACGTAATGAAACGATAATATTAGCTGTTATGCTAGTTAACAGTTGCATCTTGCTGCCTGCTATGTCACTTAACAGTATCTTATGTACAGTCTATGGACGAATACAACTTACCTGATGTGTTTAATCCTCTGACTCATGGTATTTTCATACATAGACTACGTTTACACGAAGCAGGGTATTTTCCTAAACGAATATCTGGCCATCTACGTTTGCAAATAAAACTGCATTTGCACGAGACCGTTTAAAAAAAAAAAAATGTGTTTACACGAACCCATGTACATACATGCTGTCATGAGCACGCCAAACCACAGTGGCAGTCTAACGATAAGCTCAAGCTCACATTAACCAATCAGAATCCTGAAAAGTTGCCCGAGCCACCGGAAACGGAAGTGTACTCTCTTCAACGGATAACATAAACGCGATGGCTATTCTGAGCGCATCCATGATCACCTCAGCCCCAAAATGTGAAGTCGCACGTGAGAACATGTAAATGTAAACATTGGTCGCACATTTGGTGTACTTCTGTCGCATACTGTGACGCTGGCTGCCCAAAACTCCGTTTACCACAGTTTACAACCAAACGCATAAACAAAGTTTTCCAAAAAATCATGGATAACCGTTTTATGGGGCGAATTCTCCGTTTGCGTCTAAATGAAAGGCTCAAACGTAGGGAAATGCCTTCGTTTATAAAAATACACATGCTCGTGTAAACGGGGTCATAGTGTGGCTGTGAATGAGCTAACGTCACTAGGGCGACTGATGGGTTTGTAGTCGTTGGAATTACGATCTTTCACAATGTTGTAATTCAATAGTTCCGAAACAAACTGCAAATGTCTTTACATAAAAAATTGTCTTTAAAATTGACAAATATCATATGGGTAATTCAAGGCACAAGTCAGCCGGGACCAGAAAATAATTTATTTTTTGCCATAGACTGCCGTTCAATATTTTTTGAAAGATAGGTCCCATGGTGGCTAACGGAAGGGGCGTGACTTCGGCTCTATAGCATTTACACTGATAAATGCATACAGTTCCCGACATGCATCACATACACCGACCCGCGGCGTTTCAAAGCTGTGCTAGCGACCGCTACAAACATTGCATTTAAAACAACCACAATGCATGTCAGTTCAGTCAGAGCCCGTCTACGGCGAGCCTCCCCACTCTCTATTAATCCCATACAAACCGAATTTGGCTGCAGTTCACCAGAGTTCACCTAGATGGCGATCGCGAGCGAGTCCAAAATACATGGGGTCCTATGGAGCTACATGGCTATATTTATTGTTTTCACCTATTTAACAACTGAAACCCTCAGATTTTATTTTATTTTTCGCAAAATGGATATGGATTATCAATCAAAAGTGAAATAATCCGGGAGTCATGTCCTTTCGTTTTCTTACAGGTTGGGTCGTTGTTGCCCATAACACGCTAGTATTGATGCTATGGTATGCTCTGATCATGCTAATGAATGATGTCATTGACACGTTTGAAAGGCTTTTTAGAACAATTAAGTGACTTTAAAAAATATAATACTCAACCAAGTGTATTGTCTTTGCCTCCCCTTTCGAATACAATATTCAAATTACTTGAAAAAAAATTATATCCCGAGAAAAGTGGATTTTGAGGGGTACAGCTCCATAGACCTCCATTCATTCTGGACTCACCCGCGAGTGCCCCTAGATGCAGTACCACACCGGAAGAGTTCCGAGAGTGAAGGTTCTCCCCTTATTAGACATTCTCTGGTTCAGTCTACTACATTTATTTATCAACATACATAGCGAACAGTGAGGTACCCACTGATTCAGCTCCATTTTTCATTCCGTAGTAGCAATAAAATCACTTTTGAAACACTCAACACTCACACATCTTGTTTGCCGACTTTCTGCTGGGTGGTAGGCCTATTTAAGGGAGAAAGAGAGAGTGGAATGGTGAAGTACAGCTTGGTGCGAAGCTGTATGTTCAGTAGGAGTTTGTAATGCCTATGTTTTGTTTATGTTTGTTTGTTTTTCAAAGTATTTGTTTGTTTGTTATTTCATAATGCACCTGCACACTGTAAATAAACCTGCACCTTTATCACTTAAAACTCGAGAGCTATTTGTTGTCTGCCAACCCTTCAACCACTGGAGTTTTCTGGACACGCCCATCCCTTAAACACACGCATACACTCACATGCACGCACACACACACACATTATGCACTCACACACACACACACACGCATGCACAGTCTGTTTTAAGAGATAAATATTCCCATAAGTCCACTGTTCTCCAGCTGCATGTGATGTTTGAATGCTTCATCTCTATCATAGAGCACCAGGTTGCTTTAAGCCTGCAGAAGGCAACTCGGTGGCATATTTTTTATATAGCATATTATATTTTCATATAGTAAGGCACAAACACACACACCGAAGATACATGCTCACAGAATTTTGCTTAGAGGCACACACAAAAGCATGCAAGTGCACTCACACACAACAACAATAATTCACCTTTTTTTGCACAATATCTCATATTGAAAGGCCATGAAAGGTCTTCTTTAATCACTTCTGAATACCAAACAACAACATTGTACACATGTGTATAAGCTGTAACAGAATGTTAGAGGAAGCCAGGGGCGGGGCCACAGGGGCCCGGGCCCCATCTGAAATCTCATTGGCCCCTGTACCGTCAATCATCAAAAAGTGTCAAACCAACCGTGTCAAACCATAGACAGTAAAAGAAATGGACGAACAGACTCCGTCGTTTTCAATGGGAGGGCACTGAGTCAAATGGAACGATTTTTCAGTTGGTCCCCCCAGTACTGCGCAAACTCGCACTTAACTTTGTGACGTTAGCCATCGAACTAAATCATATGATAGATAGGCTACACAGAAATTCTTCTCACACTTCCTTTGCCTTCAAAGTCATCAAAGTTAAACATTTATTTAAGTATTATTATTATTAATATCATCCTTACAAGTCGTGTTAATGTTGAAACTACCACACATGATCATCTTCAAAAACAGTCATGGTTAAACAAACAAAAAAGTTATATCCTAGCACTGCTACCTAGCACTAGAAGCTAATCTTCTTAACACTTTTCTGACCTACGATCAATCCATCGAAACCTTAAATGATTATCGTTAGTGCCGTTTTTCATTAGGTTTACTTGCCTCTATTCAATGCTTTACCTTAACATACAATGGTATTGTAGGCTACATAGCTTTGTTCATGAGTTTCTGTGCTGGCTGTACTGAGCTTCTTATCCAAACAATACGGTTATCTCCCTACGTTGCGTTATCTTCCCTACAACCGGACTCGCTAACTATACTTCTTACGGGAACCTCAACGTTACATACGAGGTAGCTGAGCCTGTTTTGCCTTCTATTGTTTATGTAGATAATACAGAAGCTACAATGTCGGCACAGGATATATGCTATATGAAGTTATGGCATTTAAAAAAAAATACTAAAATGAATGGGCTTCTATGGGGGTTAGCAGAGAAGCGGTCCCTCCAACCTCCATTGATTCTTCTACTTCCGGGAATTCGCCTGCCCCCTTGTGTCAAACTTGTTGAGAACGACGATCAGAGATGCAATTCCATTCCCAAACAACTGGTGGCAGTAATGCACCTATGAAGCTTGAAAGCTAAAGCACACAGTGAACTGTAAAGGAAAGAATACATTTGGCTAACCAGAAATGTCTCTGCTAATGTGAAGAAACGATACATTTGGCTAACGGAAGTATCAGCTAACGTGAAGAACCGATGGCAGCATTTCATCCTCCACAGAAGTTTCTTGGTGAGTCCCAAATCTCTATGTTTATCATTATGTGAAAGGGACGTTTATTTGTTGCTGTCACAATACTGTATGTTAAGTTTGTCAATTAAATTACGAAGCAGCAGCAAGCTGCTAACGTTAACGTAGTCAATGAACTGTTAACATAAACTTAACGTTAGGTTACTTGAGTTGAGGTTTGATTGTTATTCATTGTTAGCATGCTGATACAGTAGATTTTATGTATAGGGTAATGTATGAAGTGTTTAAAATGATGTTATATGAAATGCAGAGAAATGGACATCCTGTTTGTTTGGGGTCCGAAATGAATAATATTAGTGCAGTGCCCGTTCAAACATGCCATTCCTGAAGAAAACCTGTAGCTCAATTGCATGCCCACAGGTATGCCTGCTTTAAAAATAGGATGATAGGGAAACATCATTCCAGCTAGGGAAAGTAATCTCATTGCCACCTAGTGGTTGTGTTCCTAGAGTTTAGCAGAGTGGATGGGATTTTTTTTTTAGAAAAAATATATCTCGGTGCACATTGGGATCTTAATTTAATGCCTTCCATATGCTAAGCACTGGGGTCACCTCTATTGCTTCTAGTGGTCATACCTTATTTTTAGGATCAATTTTGTCGTAACATGGTGATAACAAACTACAGTTGCAGGTGACATCACAGGTTTGGGCGCTTAATCTCTAACTGATCAATACAGCAATTTGCTTAACTGGCTTAACATATTTTTGTAATAACAGAACGTGATGTAAACCGCGTGGTGATTACCTTTGTCTGGATAAACTGGTGTTGTGCTTACTCACATGAAGAGCTGGCAGTAAGTGTTCAGTGTCAATGCTAACCAGGCTAATAAACAAACCATGCTACCATGAGTAACGTTGAAGGGTAAAGTCACGTGACTTCTTTTGTAGTTTGTTTATGAAACAAAATAAGCAATTTCAATTTTTTTAAATAACAAAATAGGGTCTGACATTTTCACAGTTATAAGATTATTACTATATAGACACTGAAAAATATTTTTGATGGATAACTTCGCTGATTTGGCTTCACAATTTTTTTTTTTTAAATAGCTCTATGGGACTTAACATTGGAGCTGCTCTTCGAATAGGAACGCAACCACTTGGGGCGCTGGTTTTCACTTTCCCTGCCTATACATGTGTAGACTAATAAATTTAGGCATGGCTGCTTGTGACTTTTCTACAGATCAGAATGACATAAGCCTAACAACTGTTTTGAGTTAAGGCTAAATGTGTATTAAGCTTACTGAATAACTTCCTAATGCTATTCGAAACGTCAGTTTATTGCACATACTTTTATTTTGAGTGGGCACTACATACCCGTGTTTGATGGCGTGATAAGTGACGTCGCTCAGTCTGCAACTTGTTGTCTAACGTTAGCTATGTGGCATTAGCCTATCGCTCGTTTCAATTTGGGACCCTGCAGTCGGAATTGTCGTTTGTTTAGTCAAAGTCCAAAGTGTCAGTTTATTGCACATACTTTTATTTTGAGTGGTCACTATATACTTTCTTTTACTGTCTATGTACACGATCCATGGGGTGGAGCTCCCCTGAAAATGGTCCCCTTGGAAACAGTGCAGTGCAGCGATAAACGTCCTACGTAAATAAGCATATTTTGAAATATGCATTCAAAAATCTTCAAAATTGAGAGGGCACAACTTCACCAAGCATAGCTGCTCCTAATGCTATGGTGCTATTTTCATATTGCCACTACAGTGAGCATATTTTGTGATTCATTTTAGAAATGCCAGGTTGACAGTGGGTTATGAAAGTTAATAACAATTAAGTTACTCGGTAACACTTTACTTGACGGGTGAGTTCATAACACATTCATAGCAGCTGTCATAAACTGCACGTAAAGCATTCATGATTGTTTCATGAGACATGACTCAACATTCATACCAAACCTTTCATGAATGTGGAAGACAGAACGATGACAACTTGTCAAAATAAAAGTCCAACAATTGCAAAGCAGTATTGTACTGTGATCAACCCCAAATATTAATACCTATCCTTGTCTATTTTAAGTGGGTATACTGAGATGGTGATGCTTTTTAAGTGGGTATACTGCGTATAGTCCTGCATATCACGTAGACCAGGGGTTCCCAAACTTTTCCACAATAAGGCCCCTAGGTTCTGGCCAAGGACCCCATTGACAATACTACGGCAAATGTAAAAATACATTAAGCTAATCTTAATAATTATTTTAGCCACTTCGCGATGGAACATAAAAATGGCATTTGGGGCTTTCTGCTATATGAGAGCTATCACTCTACTATTATTATTCCCAGTCATTATCATTGAAAATATAATGTTCAGATATGCGACAAATCATTATAATGGCATTGTATAACAACCCTCATAGTAATAGGTATATTTTAAAAATGTTAAATGTATTTATTTGTTGCTTTTATTTTTCCTTCCAACTTGCTGAGGCCCCCCTGGCACCCCCTCGCGGCCCCCACTTTGAAAACCACTGACGTAGACTACGTGCCTCTGCCTTACTGAACAAGGGATTTTCTGTCTATGGATGTTGACTGGTTCTCAGTGTATGATGTGGCCCCTCCCTGTCTCAGAAAAATCCTAGAATCGCCACTGGAGGAAGCAAATGTTTAAACAACTATGATTTCAAATTAGAGGTCTGCGTCCGCCCGCTCCCGCAATATTCTGTCCCGCTCCCGCATTAATGTGTCATTTTTAGTCCCGCTCCCGCCCGCATCTGTAACATGATGTCTAACATGATGTCTAAAGCCTGCTTGCAGGAGGGATAGCCTATTCAGTTTTTCTTTGTCTCACGAAAGGAGCACACACACCTGAGAAAGACTTCAGATCTGATTTCTTGGTTCTGAATGTAGGCTAACAACTGAAGTAGGCTTAGTCTGGTGCCCTCTTCCTCTGTCATGCTTTCGATTTCGAGTTTTGACAATAAGCAGCAGGAACAAATTGAACCCACGTAAACAACAATATACATGTAGGCTATAGGCCTGCTATCTGTCAGTTATACTTAAACCCCGTTGTTTAATGCTGCCTAACAGAACATCCAGCTGAACTATAGTTATGAACACTACTTTAATCATTTCCATATTTAATTCTACGCACATATTTAATTTGCGGGAGTGTAGTGAATCATCGGTTTGTCCCGCACCCGCAAACGCACCTCTCATCCCGCCCGCTCCCGCAAAGTTGTCCCACGCCGCACTCTTTTGCGTCGGGTCTACCGCGGGAGTGCAGACCTCTATTTCAAATCTATTTCTTATTGATTTCTCTGATAGGTAGCTAGATAGACAGAATAATTCACAGTTATGCACTACAGACAATAATTATTAGAACAGAAGACAGGCTACAAGACCCTTGTTTTCACATTTTGACATCATACTTTGTGGGTAAGTTTTGCATTGCATGTAATTGGCTGACAATAGGCCTATGTCACAGTTCCGGGTTTCTAACGTTCGAATCAGTGTAGCAGTGTACCGTCGCTTCCTGTTTACATCAGGTGATCAGACGCAACATGGCCGCCTCCTGTCGCCGGTGTTATTGTAGTGTACCTGGCTGCTCTACCTCAAAACAACGACAACCTTACCTCAGTTTTCATGATTTCCCAAAAGACGAAACCCTCCAGAAAACATGGGTGATGTTAATAAGAAGGGACGAGGGCCCATCGTTTAACATACTTCGTGGAAGCACTTACGTCTGCAGCTTACATTTTGATAGTGAGCTTATCCCTGTATCGAAGTGCGGCAGAAAACGCCTGAAACCTGGTGCCACACCACAGAGATTTGCTTGGAATAACTGGGGGTTAGATCGGGTGTCTCGGCAGTCCGTTTTCGACCGGCTCAGTGCACGTCTTGAGGCCGAGGGTGCGTCTAACGTTAGCGAAAGTTCTGCTGAGGAAGAAGTCCGCCGACCTAGCACTACCCTTATGGAGGAACTCCCCATGGGTCACACTTCTGACAACGCTGTTCAACTGGATGCTGCTGCTGCGGCTAACACTATAAGGGAGCTGGAGGCTAAGGTACAACAGTTGGAGAGTCAGCTGAGTGGCCTATCCTGTAGGCCTACACTGCACACACTACACATCAACAGGTACTGTGCGACTGACTACGAGTTTCGCTTCTATACTCGCTTTTCATCAGAGAGAGTGTTTTTGCTGTTTTGGGAGTCAGTTGCCCCTTCAGCATCCAGATTGGTGTACTGGAGTAGAGCACAAAGGGCTAGTGATGTCACCACATCTGTTTGGGGGTGGGAGTGGGGAAACCACCAGCATGTTCATGGTGAACACGTCCCTTATAATAAAAAATAAAACAGATATAATAAATACTTTAAACAGCGGAGTGTCTTGATGTGCCAATGTCTAGGGAGGGGGTGAGTGGGGGGGGGTATGTGAACTCTTTAAAAAAGAAAACGTCCTTCTATGTATTTCTTATACCCATGAGGTGTTATTTAGCTAAAGGCATAGGCTAAAGAGTAGCCTAGTAGTGACTAGGATGTGGTCTCGGACCTACATAAGTTCAAGTTCATTTGTTTATCTGCTGTTGCAGATGTTTTCAGTTTTTAGGTTTAATGTAGACTTAGCTAAATAACACCCCCTCCCTAGACATTGGCACATCAAGACACTCCGCTGTTTAAAGTATTTATTATATCTGTTTTATTTTTTATTATAAGGGACGTGTTCACCATGAACATGCTGGTGGTTTCCCCACTCCCACCCCCAAACGGGAACATGTTATTATATCTAAAAATACACAATATTATATCATTTCAATTTTACAATAATATAGTATAATAATATAGTATAGAATTATTATATAGTATAATAATAATTTACAATAGTATGATATTCACAATGTTAAAATGTACAATATTCTATAATAACAATACTATTTACAATATTGTATTCTAATATAAGTGTCATATAGTGTACATATTCATATGGTAATATGCATTATTAATAATTAATATAGAGAATTATACTAGTATAATAAGATTTAATCTATTCTATTTCTATAATTGTATGTAATAACACATATAACATTTAATTGTATTTATATTTAATTGTATGCATAAATTGTATTATATTCTGTGTTTTTATAAAATGTAATGCATAAACTATAAAATAAACACAAATGTGTAAAATATATTCTCTGGGCATTCATCATTCTTAACTATAAGGCTAAGGCTTTTCACACTGGTACATCACCTTTCACATCCAGAGGGCCTCGGAAGTTGGACAGTAAGCAGCAGATTGTCTACAGCTGATTGACAGAACCTGAAAGGGTCAGAGGGATGGCGGTGTCCCAGATGTGATATTCCTTTACTCGCCTGATAGCCCTCTCAACCAGGATTCTGAGCCGAGCAATGCTTTGTGTTTTCTCAGTGTCGTCTTTGCTGAAGCAGGTACCTCTTTTGAATGGTGGAATAATAAGACTCGCTCCGACATCAGACAGCATCTGATCAATGACAAAGCCTTTATCAGCCATGCATGCGTCTCCAGGTTCCAGCTGCTTGAGGATTCCAGATTGTCTGGTTATTTCTCGGTCAGATATTGATCCTGTATAAAGCTTTGAAATGAATGTGATAACACCACACGGGGCAAACATCAATGAGACCTTTGAAAGTGGTGTGGTTCTTGTAGGAGGAAAATGTCTCAGACTGCAGTATAAGTGATGATGGTGATTCACATCTGATCTCTGTACAGTCCAGAATGACTCTGACATTTGCACAGTACTGTCTGAACTTTGCTGGCATTGTAGCTTGTACTTGTTCTCTTGACATCCAGGTTGGTAAAGACCCCAAGACAAGGTATAAGTAGTTGGTCCAAGTGATGAGAACCCTGCTGACTGTTGTAGTGCTGATGCCAAACATGTCAGCTAACACCTTCTCTTTCAGACCGACTGCAACACGACAGCAGAACAAAAACAGCTCATCCATCAGAGCCAGTTTTCGGTTTGGACTTGGTTTTTCTAATGTGGTGACATCACTAGCCCTTTGTGCTCTACTCCTGTACACCAATCTGGATGCTGAAGGGGCAACTGACTCCCAAAACAGCAAAAACACTCTCTCTGATGAAAAGCGAGTATAGAAGCGAAACTCGTAGTCAGTCGCACAGTACCTGTTGATGTGTAGTGTGTGCAGTGTAGGCCTACAGGATAGGTCACTCAGCTGACTCTCCAACTGTTGTACCTTAGCCTCCAGCTCCCTTATAGTGTTAGCCGCAGCAGCAGCATCCAGTTGAACAGCGTTGTCAGAAGTGTGACCCATGGGGAGTTCCTCCATAAGGGTAGTGCTAGGTCGGCGGACTTCTTCCTCAGCAGAACTTTCGCTAACGTTAGACGCACCCTCGGCCTCAAGACGTGCACTGAGCCGGTCGAAAACGGACTGCCGAGACACCCGATCTAACCCCCAGTTATTCCAAGCAAATCTCTGTGGTGTGGCACCAGGTTTCAGGCGTTTTCTGCCGCACTTCGATACAGGGATAAGCTCACTATCAAAATGTAAGCTGCAGATGTAAGTGCTTCCACGAAGTATGTTAAACGATGGGCCCTCGTCCCTTCTTATTAACCTCACCCATGTTTTCCAGAGGGTTTCGTCTTTTGGGAAATCATGAAAACTGAGGTAAGGTTGTCGTTGTTTTGAGGTAGAGCAGCCAGGTACACTACAATAACACCAGCGACAGGAGGCGGCCATGTTGCATCTGATCACCTGATGTAAACAGGAAGCGACGGTACACTGCTACATTGATTCGAACGTTCGAAACCCGGAACTGTGACATAGGCCTATACACTGTCCTCCCTCACACATACAAAGATATATTTGCATGGTACAAACACACACAGACACACACACACACATACATCCACACACTTCTGACAACATTATATGGGAAGATTGAGGGAGAAGTGGGAGTATCATGCAAAAACATGGGAGGAGAGGTGTTAATAGCGATTTGAATTGGCATTGGTATGAAAACCTGTGAAAAAAGTGCATGTCTGTAAAGTGCGGTTCAATGTGTTAATAACATGAACTTTCAGAGACAACAGAATTGGTATTCACAACACCAGTTTTGCTTCTTTGAACTGTCAGAAACAACCTGCCTTTCTAATAGCCTACTTTCACTTTTATGTCATCCACTTTCATACTCGCTAGACTAGGCTATTAAATGTGACATTGCCTATGTACACAAATAGTTTGCATATTTTTTTAAAAGTGGAATACAACTCCTCCTCTGCATTATCTCTCTCCTTGTTGACATTTTATTAGTTAGTTAGTTTATTTGTCCTTACATAGGAAATTTGTTTTCACATACCATACAAGCCTCACAGACATGAAATACATAGATACACAGTCACGGTTCTTCACCCACCACCCTGCCACCACATACCCCACCCACATATATCACTACAGCACACAAACAGCACATATACATCACATTACACAGATACAAACAGGAAAACCATCACCAGTTGACATTACAGAGGAATGAGGGCGGCACAGTGATCCATCACCGCTGTGATCTGTTGTTAAGTGCTGCTATTGCAGAGGGCACAAAGCTTTTCCCGAAGCGTACTCGCTTCCACCCCATAGCCCTATATCTGCGTTTTGATGGAAGCAGAATGAAGAAGGGATTGAGGGGGTGGGTGGGGTCATGAGCGTCATGCTGCGGTCCGTGCTCTGTTCTTGGTGAGTGTGCTGTTGAGGTCTGATAAATTAGGGGTGGGGAGGCCTATTGCTTTGGCTGCGGTATGGGTGATGCGTGTGAGTCTGTTTCTGTTGGCAGCAGTTAGAATGTTGAAAAAGCAGGGAAGGCAGTAGAGGAGTATGGGCTGGACTATGCTTTTGTACAGGAGGAGCAAGTGTCGGGGCAACAGAAAGTGATCTGAGCTTACGGATGGCATAGAGTCTCTGTTGACTGCGTTTTTGTATGTCAGTGGTGGGTTGCTCAAAGCTGAGTTTATTGTCCAGGGTGAGTCCAAGGTATTTGAAACAGTCCACTATTTCTACGGTGTCGTTGTTGATGCAGGTGGGGTTGTGGATTGTGTCAGATGGTGTTCTGGTGTTGGTGATTACAAGTTCCTTGGTGTTACTGATGTTGAGCTGAAGGTAGTTGTCAGTGCACCATTGTGTGAGGTATGGAGTATGGAGTATATGGAGTTATTGTCATTGAGAAGTGCAAGTACAGCAGTGTCATCAGAGTATTTGAAGTATGTGGTGATGGGTGTGGGACTGACGCAGTCATTGGTGTAGAGGGTGAAGAGGAAAGGGCTTAGGACACACCCCTGCGGGGCGCCGGTGTTAAATGTGGTGAGTGGTGATGTGACTACTAATCTTGACGGCTTGTGGTCTGTCACTGAGGAAGTTGTGGATCCAGTGGATGAGGGTCGGGGGGACGTGCAGGTGGTGGAGTTTGTTGATCATCAGGTGGCGTTGGATGGTGTTGAAGGCAGAACTGAAGTCAATGAAGAGTTGTATTACTTCATGATCACTAACCATTTGATTCCTTGTCATCGGTTGACTCCATTCAACTGCGCTTGTGATTATATTATACGGTTCAGTTGTGGGCAACACAAATTACGTTATGCAGTGACAGATGGTGATGAGCGCTGTTTCCCTGATGAAGTGAAAGCTTAGTAAATCCTATGTAATAGGGAGATGAACAGGGTTCGCTTTCCATGGATAGAAAAACTTGGTATTTGCACTGTACATCAGAACAGCTCTGATGCCTGGACAGGTGCCCTGTGACCACTACATGACCACGACACCTGAGAGGCCCATTAGAACCTCACAGGTCCAGGGACAAAGTCTGCCCAAGATGTAATGGCTAAATAGGCACCGACACCACCCAGAAATGACAGCATGACCTCCAGGCTGAGTTAACTCCTTATCCTCCTTGAACAGCAGATGATTCTGGAGCACATTGGTGCTGGAGCAGTTCTGGATCTGGGCCAGAGTCCACTGTGCGGAGGTGCAATGATAAACCAGCTCAGCTCAGGCAGACTAAGAGAGAAAGAACAAGAGAGAGAGAGGGATGATGGGGGGACATTATGGATGGGGCAGAGGGGATGGTATTTTTCTGATGTTTCGTTAACCCAGAATAAATTAGCTCCCTATTGCATGTGGCCTCAGCTTTGGAGGTCCAGATGCAGAAATGGGGCTAATTGGAAATGATAATTTGACAGAGATAAGTGGGTGATAAGCGTTAATTTGGGTTTGGAATTAACCCGCGGGATAGACATGAGGTCAGGACATCTGCCTGTGAAAGGCCCACGCACCACTACTACACACACAGACACACACACACACATACACACACACACACACTAACTCCTGCTTAATCACCAAAAAAAACACAGCACACACGGACGCAAAACGTCCGTAATCATAAGACTCGCATACTACATTAATGCATGCACACACACAAAGGATGATATGATTCATCCAGGAAGATCCTGTGGCTCTTGTCCATGTTCGCCTCTGTCTGAGCCGTGGGATGCCTTGTCCTCGGCAGCGCTTCCCTGCGTGACCTGTCCCTCACATCGCTAAGCCCAGAATATTGCATCAAAGCCTACCACATGATATCATTTCACCCACAAAGCCCATTACCCTCAGCGCTTTATTTCTGGCCTGTGCTTGCAGAAGGGCAAGGTGCCGTCACCACAACAACAACAACGCACAGTGCGTGTTGAGATCCTCACACCAGCCCACACGGGCAGTGCGGGCATGTTAACGCCACCTCAACGCCCCCGCTGCAGACCCAAAACTGTCTTATCACGTCACCTCTCAAAACGGGAAGGCTGAGTGGCAGAAGCTGATGTCATGGATGAATGTTATTGGAGCATATTTCAAATGAGAAGGACACTTACCATGGATGAATTTATATTTATGCCCCTTGTCATCAATATTCACCGTAATTCAGTGCAAAGACGGTACCCAATTTTTCAAAATCCTTCTATATGGGTCATGATCCTAATCGATCAATAATGTCATGCAATGCAATAAAAAGTGTTCTGGTCACATTGGTAATGTCTTTATTCTCCACATTATAAGTCACTGTAGCATTGAAGCCATTCATTTAAGGTAAATGAGAAGCATTATGTTGCTTTAAGTATGTCAGTGTGCTTCAACTACTGTCAGGGTGTATCCATTAAATATTTTAATAACAAAGTAGTTTTATGTTTTAAAGAGTTTTATGTTTCTGATGTGTAATGAGTCTCTGGACCTTAAAGTCGATCAGTGGTAATATTAATTTGGTTTCATTTCATGGTAATCATCCAAGCAATTATTCACCGTTGTCTTGCTGTGACATCAGGGAAGCCATTATATCCCTGTGTGGCTGTCCCTGTATACATCCCTGTGTGGCTGTCCCTGTATGTCCCTGTGTGGCTGTCCTTGTATGCACATATCTTGTGAGGTACAGGTTCAAAGTTGACAGAATTTGATATGTGAAATCACTACCACAGGCTCTGGATGTATGCCAAATTTTGTGAATTTCTGTCTATATAGCAGACATTGGCAGGTAGTGTCAAAGATCTGTAATGTTATTTGTTATATTGGACTTTCACGGTAAATATATCTCTTACTTGACCATAAACAATGCACACACAGACACACACATGCATACTGTACACACACACACACACATGCACAGACACATTTAGAAATGAAGCACAATATGCTTTTAAAGGTAAACTATGCAGTATTGTCAATTTCCTTACTGTTTTTTTTTCGTTTTTTGCTTATTTTTCGCTTGCTCTGTCATGACGAATGTCTGAGAAACTCCATCGCTACCTTTTTCTAGCCGGTGCCTGGCGTGTATGTGTATTTGAATGCAGTAAAGCAATTTGTTACACTCGTTATACTTCCTGACACTGAGGCCGTCGGCCCGCCGGCCCACAGTTGCAAGGGTGGTTTTTCTCACAGGCGCTAGGGGGAAGCGAGACGGCCACCATTCAACTCGAAAAAAGTCATATAACCATTCCAATGACTCTGAAGCTGGTAGATTAAGGTAAATTAAGCTAAAAAACTTGCATATTAAGCTAAAAACCTGCATAGTGTGCCTTTAAATTAAGTACAAAGACAAAATATCACAGGTCACAAAACCAAAGGAGCTTAGGCATACCATCGCCACTTGCAGCTATACTTAACTAGATATATATATGACCGCCGCCCAGTCCAGCACATTTTTTCCACAAAAATAAATCACGCTGAAAGGCCTATATGATTCTAACTGTCTCACTAAATTGCATTATCCACACTCAATTCTCACTGGTATCTGCTAGACAACAAGTACCAAAACATGATTAGTTCATAGATTTCACATGTAAAATTCATTTTATACAACCCCACCCCCATCTTGCCTGTTCATAATTCTGAGAAATTCTTGAATTGTGTGCATGTGTGCGTGTACACGTTTATGTTTATGTGTGTGTGTGTGTGTGTGTGTGTGTGTGTGTGCGTGCTTGTGTGTTTGCCTGCGTATGTGTGTTTGTGCATGTGCATGCATGCGTACATATGTCTACTGTGTGAGTATGTGTCATACGTATGATTACTGTGAATGTATGTGTGTGCGTGTGTATCTGTTTATGCACATGTGTGCACATGGAATGGGTTAACATGACCCCTGGAGGCAAACATACGGAAAAAAATGGTCATCCTAGGCCCTACGGTTCTCAAGATATTCACAGAAAACTGTGTCTGCCCTACCCTCCTTTCGGGGGGTCCAGTACAGCGGGGGGGGGGGGGCTACAGATCAAAACGAAAAATGATGGTTCCATGCTATCCATGTGGGGTTACATGCCCACCAAGTTTCGTGTACCCCGGTCTTTCAGTGTCCCGGGAATCCTTGTTGGTGTACGGTCACTAAATGTACACATAAATTATTTTATTAACGAAAGTTCACAAAACTTGGCATGCATTCGGAGGGTGTCATAATGATCCTACACTTTCAATTTCGTGCAGTTTTGACCATGTCAGCCAGAGATATTGTGATGAAAACACCTAATTTTTTGCTTTTTAATTTTTAACTAGGTGGCGCTATACATGAAATAAGTGGTAATGGGATGGGTTGACATGCCCCCTTAAGACCAACATACAAAAAAAAGGTGGACCTCCTAGGCCCTACGGTTCTCGAGATATTCACAGAAAACTGTCTACGGCCACCTACAGGCCAGTTGGTGTATAGTAACATAAATTAATTTATTGTGTGGCCCCCCATGAACGGAATTCCACGAAACTTGGCGTGCATTCAGAGGGTGTCATAATGATCCTACACTTCCAATTTCGTGCAGTTTTGACTATGTTAGGTGACAGATACCTGCGATTACAACACCTCATTTTTACTTTTTTGTGTTTAACTAGGTGGTGCTATACATGAAATGAGTGGTTATGGAATGGGTTGACATGGCCCTTTGAGATCAACATACAAAAAAAATGGTCCTCCTAAACCCTACGGTTCTCGACATATTCACAGAAAACTGTGTCTGCCCTACCCTCCTTTCGGGGGTGCAGTCCAGCGGGGGGGGGGCTACAGATCAAAACGAAAAATGATGGTTCCATGCGCGGCGGTCATAATAATACATTTGTTTTTCTCAAGGAATTATGCTGTTCCACTCTTTCTCATGTTACATTTTAGTTTAGGGACTCTATCAACAAATCATATACAACGTCCTCCACAATTATTGACACCTCTGGTAAAGTAATATATATATTATATATATACACACACACAAAAGTTTTATGTACAATAAAAATAGATATAATGTGCACCAATCAAACTTAATAAGAGGCATCCTCTGAAATGAAACATTACAACTTAAATGATTCTGCTAAAGTGTATCGTACAATCATGGAAATATAATCTGTTAGATGTGAATGGAACGAGGTGAACCAGTCTGTAATGAGGATGCAGGTCTGTGTGTGTGTGTGTGCCTTCCCTGACACCTGGGTTCCCAGATGGAGAGCACATTTCGCACTCACACACACTCACACTGAGGCAGTCTTTTGAAGCCTGCACTCCATCTTTTGACAGACGCCAGAATGGCTTTGAAGAGATAAACTCTATTACAGTGCTGAAGCTCTCTGTCTGTCTTTCAGGCCTCTTTGAGTCTCTTTCTCTCTCATTCAGAAGCACAGGCCGTGTTGCCTCGGTTCAGATCAGTTAAAAGGAGCTGTGGAGGAGCTGCTGCCGCTTAAGATTGTAAGGCCAGCTATTTGCATACCTAAACCAGTGGAAAGGTCTCATATGTTGACAAAAGCCTTTGTAATCAACAGCACCCCCGTTTATGCATACAGTGAACTAGAAAGTCATGGTTATCAGCTGCTATTTGGTCTCGGTTCTTGTCATCCTGCTGAGGGCCCGAGCCTCTCCTGGACAGGAAAATACTCAAACTCTAACTTTGTCAAAGGAGAAATTATAATCTGCTCGTGTCTGATATCATTGTAAAAGTCTCCATGTGAGAAATACAGTATTGTCAGTTGTAGAACAGTAAAGCATGCGATGTTTCTGTAACTTGGGATATTTGATGCATTCTCTGATGAGATGCGCCCACACCCCCTGCTCTCAGATAACAGAGATGCCCTGGTGTTTATGAATGCCATCTGTTAATATGTTAAGTTGTTTTAGATATACTGTAAGGGAAGAAACAAGGATTCTGTGCGCTCTTTTATTCTGCCTCTTGTCTTTGAATGGCTAGGCTCTGCCCTGCCTTCTGACTTCTGGAAGAGGCCTTGCTCTCTATGGCCTATCTCTTTCTCTCTGTCTCTCTCTCTCTCTCCTATATTTGTTATTTTCTTTATAGTTGATAAATTGTTCTATCTGGTGTAGTTGATATTCTAACTTCTTAACTTGTCAAAGGTACACTATGCAGGTTTAGGTATTTTTGGCGACTGTAGAGCTCCCTCTAGAGTTGCAATGTATTTATATGTTACACTGCTATTGTAAATAGCAAACTTCGGTAACACTTTACTTGACGGGTGAGTTCATAACACATTCATAGCAGCTGTCATAAACTGCACATAAAGCATTCATGACTGTTTCATGAGACATGACTCAACATTCATACCAAACCTTTTGTGAATGTGGAAGACAGAACAACAACAACTTGTCAAAATGAAAGTCCAAGAATCGCAAAGCAGCCACAACAGGCAAAAACTATATACAAAGAGCTATCTACTGTCAAGGTAATGTTTCACGATTCTCGCGAGATTTGGCGGGACGCCGCTCTTGGAAGTTGCATGGCTGGTTTTCTCGGTAGGGAAGTCTATGCTGTATAGCTATGCTAGATGAATGATTTGCCTGAATGAATGATTACAAGTTCGTTTACCATCAAATTGGCTTCGTAAAGGTGAAAATCTTGCATAGTGTACCTTGAAGTTTACATTTAAGTTTGTTATTTGGTTAAGCTTACTTCGTTATTTTGTTACTTTGTTACAGTATATGCCTATCTGAATATTACCTTAAATTCAACCTCACATCTACTTTTATGATTTACTGGTAAATAAATTGGTAATTCACCCACCATTTATATATTTCTTCTCGTATGCCATGGCCCTACTCTGCTATAGTTGATAAAGTACTAACGTTACTAAAGAGGTTATTATTCAAGGTCGTTCTTAATGTTAAGGAGTCAGATTAATCATAATACATTTCTCGTAATATTTACCACTGCTTCACCAGTCTGCCCTAATGTGCAATACACCTTTAAAGGGATATTCCACCATTTGGGGAATTACACTAACTTTCCACCTTCCCTTGAGTTAAACAATTGATTTTTACTTTTCTCCAGTTCATCCAGCTGTTTTCTGTGTCTGACAATACCACTTTTAGCTCCAGCCTTGCATAGATCATTGAATCTGATTAGACCATTAGCTTCTCGCCTGCTAGCATCACGTTTAAAGGTGACTAAGATTTCCGATAATTTTCCTATTTAAAACTTGTCTCCTCTCAAGTTAGAAAGTGTAATAAGACCAACGGAAGATGAAACGTAGCGATTTTCTAGGCTGATTTGACATGGAACAATACTCTAATTCCAGCGTAATAATCAAGGAACACCATGGGTGCAGCAGCACAACGATATCATACAGCACCTGAAAATAGTCCCCATAGGCTAACTTCCAGCAACAAGGTTGAGCTGCAGCAGACGAATTGTTTAGTGACTGGATTATTACGCCTGAATGAGACTATAGTTCCATGCATCAACATGCACACACACACACATACACACACAGAATTGACTGATATCATACTATGGTGGGTTTATAGTGAAATGGTTGCTTATGCTATTAAATATTTTTTATTTTTCTTGGAGTGCTTTCTATCTGTTGGAGTGCTTTCTATCTGCTTTCTATCCGTTGGAGTGCTTTCTATCTGTTTCCCTTTTGCAACCTCATCACTTCAATATGTTATTGCCGTTTTATGGAGAGGGTTTAGAGAGAGACCACTGTTTAGCTGCATCATGAAACAATAGGCTTTGTCAGCCTACTTCTAAAACTATATTTGAGGCTGCACTATAAACATTCAGTCTATCAATGGCTTCCCTGTCCCCATTTATTATTTGCTCTGGTGCAACTCTAAGGCCTGTGTTATCTTGCCTGTGACAACAACATTAGAGTTTCAACATCAAATAGTTTCTTGCCACAGGCACAATGAATGTGTTATGACACAATATAAACTAGCCATGTGTAATTTATTTTTCTCTGTAAACAACCACTTTTGTTTTGTTATCATGAGTCAGAGACATTCAGAGACACAGAAGAGACTTCTTTAAAAATACCTTGAGACTCATATTCTATAGTATATATTAGATATAGTAGATATTTGTGGGGGGTTGTTTTTCAGTTTGAGTGGGTCCCTTTCCCTTGGTTGGCTATGAGCACTCCATGCCCATTGCCTAAGGTTAGCTCATGGGCAAAATATTCGCTGGCTGTCATTTAAACAGTAGGCTATGTTTCCTTTGGATGTCAGCATGCACGCACGCACTCACGCACACACACACACACACACACTACCAGAGTTATTGTTAATACTTCACCCCCCCCCCTGAACATTATGAGGTTTTTCTTATTTGTGACATTTAAAGATGGCATTTATTTTGTAGTTCTGTCTGTGTTGGCAGATGTTCAGCAGGGGTATTCAGGTATTCCTGGCATTGAAGGCCTACTGCATGGATAGCTGCTGTTCATATGAACACCAGATGGAAAATTATGCATAAAGAGTAAATGACCAGGTGGATCACTATAGTCTGTCACTTTAAAAACAGTGTCTCCAACGCCACCTGTCTAGGTCTGGTTTGAGCACGAGTTCTGCTGGTATTCAGCCACTGTTGCAATAACAGCTGTAACAGAAGCATTTTCAAGTAGATCTTGCCAAGGCCAAACATACCACGTTTAATGCTTTATTTGCTCCTTAAAACATGGTATTGTATTGTATATGTACTGTATGTAAAAACAGACCGCACATGTATGAAAGTGCATTTTACTGGCCACAGGAGAGCTGTCAGGCAGTCGGCCGTTTTCTTGCTCAAACATTTCATTGTTATTGTCTGTTGATTCCATTCAACCTGTGATTGAATGATTCTGTTCAGTTGTGGGCTTCCTTCTGGCCGACAGTGTCGATCATCATATTTTTGGGATGTTCTGAATTTCTTAATGACAAACCTTCATCACTTGTGATCCAGCTCAGTAGTTTGATTTATATGTACAACAGGGTTTGCTTTTTAGAAGTTATGCTTTTCATATGAATATGAGATGTTTTCAGGTGGATGGCGGTTGTTTGCCACCATAAAAATAACCACATTTCAATGACACTCCAGCATAAATCAAGCTTGAACATCTGTTCTACTTCCTGCTGATTTGGAGACACCAACATTCAAGACCCTTGAATAAAAAAATGCTTGTGAAATCGTAACAATTTCAGACAGAAGTCTTGGAGGCAGGGTAACTGAATGATCTTTTTCCCCTCTTAAGCATAACTTTGCTATGTAAACTTGTCCATATCTAGAGAGATTCAACTGAAGATTTAATCATTATCGGCATATTTTGTGTGTTAAACCTGCCTATGACAGGTAATATGATGTAATGGATTCAATAATGTAAAAGAGGCCAACATGTGTGGAACAGCTGTATCTGCACTACAAGGGAAAAGTGATACAGACTTACCTTGCATGATTGTAGCTAAGCAAAGCCAGCTGGATTCTGACATCCATCACAAACACTCCATGAGCTGCAATGAGATTAAGGCGGTTGGTTTGTTGTATGTCCTATTTTACAACAATAAATCAAACTATGCCGACTTCTACTCTGTTATTTTTGTAGCACTCTGCTTTTAAATTAGCTTTTTGTTTTCCAATAGGCTTTCCAGGCTGCTCTGTTAATTGCTTGTTATGACAGCAGAAAGGCTAATCAAATATTAGCCAGCTTTGATACCATTGTTTGGTGGCAGTAGGCACTTTGGCAAGGGACATGTATCCCCTGTTGTGCAGCCTTTAACATATGACAGTGTGAGGTGATAATGAGCTCATTATGTTCACAAAAGCCATTGCAACAAAGGCACCCACTGGCACACCCATCTCAGCCTTTGTGTAGCCGGCCTTGGAAAGGCAAATCTGTGCAATCAGATTACATACATATGGTTTGAAACCTGTGGCAACAAGTCAAGACAAATTATACATTTCTTTGTTGTAAGATGTAACGCACACCAAGATGAGGTGGCTACCAGTGTGTAAACTTAAAGGGACACCAGGCAAGCCTGATGCTTTTTCTCTACGAAACTCCCCCTCGCTCGGTCTGAAGCTCTTTTCCTTTTCTTTGCGTCTTCTATCAAGGGTTTTCGCTGCTTCTTCGCCGGCTCTGCCATTATACACACGTTTGCAACAATCTCTAGTGTTTCGTTAGCCTGCCTCTGTGCTGTAAACTGATCCTGCTTCGGTCGGCGGGTAGGATACACCGAACTTGCAAGTGGGATATTCTTCCTACAGGCAGTAGGGGTGGGCGAGAGAGCCTTCATTCGCCCCGTAATAAGTAATTTAACCATATACCGACTTACGAAGATGATTAATTAACACGAAAACGTTGCCAGGTGTCCCTAGTAGGAGAAGGAAGGTGCCGCACACTCCGAGTTTATGAACAAAGCGTTTTAAAGGAGAATTCCGGTGTGATATTGACCTAAAGTGTATCGAAACATGATACCGAGTGTGAACGTATGTCTCATAGCCCATCTCGGCTTGTCCCCTGCACTCCAAAATCTGGCGCTAGTTAGCCGATGCTACCAACATCTTTTTCAATAGTGGTGCTTCGGCATCGGGCTAGCCATGCAAATAAATCACTGTTTTACACCCATTTACGAGGCTCAATGTATCTCCACACTTCATTGGTAGACTTCCGAGGGCCCTGACATTTAAAACGAGACATTGAGAACTTTGAAAAAGCACTGGTAGTTTACTTACAAGACGATTTATACAGACAGTATCTTCACGAAGTTTAGCGTTTGCAGCCATCTTGAATTTAGTCACGATAAGTCGAGCAACGAGTAAGAATGAACAGGTATGATAAGGGATCAGATTCCAAAAATAATTCAGTGGAAATGCATGGATTCCAGTTGCTGCTACTGGAAGAAACTGGAATCCATGCATTTCCACTGAATTATTTTTGGAATCTGATCCCTTATCATACCTGTTCATTCTTACTCGTTGCTCGACTTATCGTGACTAAATTCAAGATGGCTGCAAACGTTAAACTTCGTGAAGATACTGTCTGTATAAATCGTCTTGTAAGTAAACTACCAGTGCTTTTTCAAAGTTCTCAATGTCTCGTTTTAAATGTCAGGGCCCTAGGAAGTCTACCAATGAAGTGTGGAGATACATTGAGCCTCGTAAATGGGTGTAAAACAGTGATTTATTTGCATGGCTAGCCCGATGCCGAAGCACCACTACTGAAAATGTTGTTGGTAGCATCGGCTAACTAGCGCCAGATTTTGGAGTGCAGGGGACAAGTCGAGATGGGCTATGAGACATACGTTCACACTCGGTATCATGTTTCAATACACTTTAGGTCAATATCACACCGGAATTCTCCTTTAATGAGCAATAACGTTTCGGCCTATACGGCCTTCATCAGATCGCATGTACATGCACAAACGTTTTGTTCAGAAACTCGGAGTGTGCGGCACCTTCCTTCTCCTACTTAAATTATACATTTTACTTATTAACAAGTAGTTGTGGTCATATGATTTGTTTTCCAATTTGAATAACTCTGAAGACTCTTGAAGACTTATTGAATAATATTGAATAAGACTGAAGAATATTGAATACCAGGCACTACAAACAAAAAAAGTGTTCATTGCAGTTCATTGCTGCAGAGAGAAGATAGCCAATGTTCCTTGAGAGATCATGAAGCTGTATAACATGATACTCATACACTGGGTGTCCACATTAAATTAAAATTGAAATGAAATTCAAATGAAATCTATTAAAGTTTAATTCTAGCAGCAACAGTGAGTGAGTGAAGGGTCACTAGAAGAGGATGAGGAGTTACATTTGTCCACTTTGCCGAGCAAAGACCAAACGTGTCGTTCTGAATCATCTGTAACGGTGTCACCGCACATGCATTGTAATGGTCTATCTTAGAAATAACTGTGTCACTTTAATAACTAATTGTAATTGTCTATGTAATTGTCTATCTACCTAGTCACTTTAATGATTGTTCTTTTTCGTCTGACTCTGTTTTTTCTGACAGCGTTTTTTCTGAGATCTGACTCAACTTTTTCTGACAGCGTTTTTTCTGAGACCTGACTCCACTTTTTCTGACAGCGTTTTTTCTGAGACTGACTCCTTTGAGATGTTTTTCTGAGGCCTTTTGGTTTGAATCAGTTTTATCTGAAGATGACAGAGGTTTTTCTGAAGCTGAGGCAGTTTTGTCTGAAGATGACAGATGTTTTTCTGAGTCTGACACCAGAGTCTGGTTTTTCTGACGCTGAGGAAGTTTTGTCTGAAGATGACAGAGGTTTTTCTGACACTGAGGCAGTTTTGTCTGAAGATGACAGATGTTTTTCTGAGTCTGACACCTGAGTCTGAGGATGTCCTAAAATGAACACCGTATGCATGAATCACGCACCCATTTTCTCGGCAGAAATGGCACAAACTGCAGTTGACCCAAAAACAACCACCAGGTGGCTCTTGGGAGTTTTGCCACTACTATTTTTGATGCGACTTGACTTGACTTACTACTTCCATGACGCATGACGTTTCCAAGTCAGTAGAACAATCAGACAGTTGAGCCATTACCAAACATACCAATCATTGAGTCACAAGAAAAACAACCACCTTGTGATTGTTGGTTAGGTGGTTGTGATTTTTGGTAAGGCGCTCCGGACACTGACGACATCACCAACCGGAACTACCAAGGGTCGACACAAGTGCGATGGCCCAGGGGCAGTAGTTAAAACCACCACACTTTTGCGATTGAGAGTTCGATCTACCCTTTCTAGAAACACCAAATCCATGAGAGATGGATCAGACTACAAAGGTTGCCACGGAAGTTATCCAACTACACTTTCTAGAAATACACCCCTGATCCCAACCTTGTTGTATACAAAGTTTGATTGATAACCAGGGCAAGTTCTGTAGCGTGTTGCGTTAAATAGGGTCTGATCTTCAAAATATTGTGAAACGACAACACCTTTAAACAAAAGCTACATTCCCAGAAATATTCAGTTGGTCATCAATCATAACACATACATTGTGTGCAGTTGTACCTTGAGTCAATGAAGATAATATTTTGTGGAATAGCTAGACTGTTTCAGTAAAATGACTGAAATTACTAAAATGAATACAGATTAAACAGATTTAGATTCCCATCAACAGCTATATTTGCATTGATATAATACAACTGTCTTGCTTTTAGTATATTATTAAGGATTAGTTTTTTGATTTTAGTAGCATTTTTTTTCTCCATGATTTGACTATAATTGCATCCCTTTTTACAGTTCCAGGGCATCACTCCATTTTTCTCTGCAGAGACTTTTCACGACTCAGGAAAAAAACAAAACACTGTACTCTTCAGATAGAATTGGACTTCTTGTGCTCACTCTCATTGTGCAGCCAAGTACCTGCTTTTATTTGATATTTCAGTTATTCTAAGAAAGTTCCAGAACTGACTAAGTTCACTGGTCTAATGCCTATGTTTCTTTCCTCACTCATCCTTCACAGGGCTGAACATTGTCAGTATGAGGATCCAGCATGCAGGCAGCTGAGTGATGTGTGGGAAGACAAGACTGCTTTTATGGAAGATTTACTGAAGATTAGACTTGGCATTCTTTCTGGCATAGCATTATATTTGGCATTACAGTCATCTATGATCACTCTGACAACAGGAGCTTTTGTCTCCATCAATTTCCTCCTCTTCAAGCCTTCAAATTCCCGGTAGATAGTCTCCAAGAGTTTCTCAGTGTTTGTATGATATATACAGTAATACTTTGATCAGCTGCGTACAGGACAGATTATAATCTCTTATTGATTTTTTTATTTTGTCTTAAATGTATGAATCTTTGTGGATGTTGCAACAGGAATTACTGTATGTTTAACATATGGCATACTATATTTCTTTGTTGCTGAACAACATAATCTCAACTCTTTACCCATACTGTCCTGTAAAATGGATGTAAAATGAACTGGTAAGTCATTGAATGTAAAAGGACATTAAGAAACCAATTTCTCACTGAATGGAATTTAAAAAAAATAGAGGGCTGATTGGTTGGAGCATAGTTGAGGGTGATTCCATTTAAATCTCTAATGCATTGCTCCTTCCTGCTCCAGTAAAATGACATTCTCGTGTCAGTAATTAGGGGCCCTGATTCCTGACTGAGTTGCCATTTAATCTAATCTTCAAGGAGAAATAGTTTCAGATATGGCCCCATGCACAAACAAAAGCAGACCTCTCTCTCTCTCTCTCTGTGTGTGTTTGTGTGTGTAGGTATGTTGTGGGGCATTGCTGCTGTTAATTAGGACAGGATATACTGTACAGTAAGGACGTGAGAGAGGTAGGGTGCGGAGATGTAAGAGGAGCTGAAGTTTTGAGGAGACATCATATTTTTGGCCATGACAATATTTGTGAACAATCTAAGAAGTGACCACCCCTAAGTTAGCACTCCTGGGGGTCATCCCTATGTTCCCCAGGTCCTATGTTCCCCGCTCAGGGTTAGGGTTAGGGTCCTATGTTCCCCATACAAAGAGGGGAACATATTCGGGGAACATAAGTACGCTCCCCACTCCTGTGTCTCCTCACATCCTGACATTGAGTGAGACACAAAGCAGGAGAGAAGAAGGGAGAATACAGGCTGGAATCATTCTCCATGTCTGTTCATGATTTACCAAATGTGTAAAATAAAGGTGTGCATAAAACAGCTATATGGCTTTATAATCACATGATTTTTACTGTTGGAAAACAACAGAGCATATACTAGCATATTCTGTGTGGTAACTAGATACCATTGTGCCAGTGGAATTACTTCAAGTCAAATCAGTCAGTGGAGTTAAAGTCATCTATTTTGTACAAAATGCACATCAAATCTTCCGACAGTACTCCAGTACTCATTCACCGCATGGGTGGAAAAAGAGAGGGAGACGGGGAGTGAGACAGAGGAAGGAGGAAAGGTTTACAAAAGGGCTCTCAGCGTGAGCTTTGTCAAACAGCCATCCACAGCTTAATCCAGAATTCACACACTGCCTGTCAGGCCTTGAAGCTCGGCACGCCTTCTCACCCAACTACCAGAAAGGCATTTTTATTCAAATAACACTGTTCATAAATACATACAGCAGAAGTGCATGAAATACACTGAAAAAGAAAGAAAAGGGAAGGTAGAAAAGAGGACATATTTAATTGATCAAGACATAAATCACAAAATGTCATGAAATCATGGGCCTAATTTCATGAGAAATAGTCATAAAATGAGACACACAGAACTGGAGGATTTTAAAAAAGACCAAATGTCTTGTCAAGCAGCAGGGTGTAGGCACACACACACACATAACAGTGTGAATGTATAACAGCATCTGTTGGAAAATCTACTTTCAAGATAATCTTAAGTATGTGTTTAAGCTTCATTACTGTGCTACATGAGGCACATAATTGTGTCAGATTGATGACACAGGCAGAACCCCTTTGCTCTTTCAGACCAAAGCAAACGATCAGACAAAAACACTCCTTGCTCTGGGAAAGAGGCCATGCATGATTCATGTTTGGAGAAAATGTAGTCGAAACCCTGCAGGACAGACTGTGCCAAGCGTTTCCTTTCTCTCTCCTGGCACCTCCAAGCAGCAGCAGCAAAGCATTAACCAAACATGAGCTTATCTGGGAACTAATTAATACTGTCTCATGATCAGGATAATACGTGACAATTACCTGGCATTTGGATCTGCATCGTTCATCAACATCTGCATTAAACTCAGCTGTAAACACACAGTAAGATGCATAATGCACAGTGTATAAATGTGAAAGTGTTCAGATTTGAGAGCCAAATTCATTGATGTTTGTGTGTAGCATCGCATTCATACAGCTGGCAGGTTTTCCCCATACAGTTTCATTACAAACACTGGAGGCCACAAACCTCCTCTCCCACCAAGTCAGGGAGGCAAGCCAAGCACCGCATGACAGAAATATAGTACAGCGTATAATTTACCAATGAGATGTCATCCCCTACCCGCATCTTTCCTCACACACACAGAGACAAACACACACACATACACACTTTTCGTCGTCACTTAGCTGCCAGTGGGTAATTGGGAGAGAGCAGGTGAATTCATCTTGTCATGCTGTGAGTGACAGGTGGAGGCAGCAGCCTGATGGCATTGATTTTAAAGTTTGCCTGTGCCAGTGAGGCGTCTCCTATCTCAGGGTCGCCCTTGCTTCAGACAAACTTTGCTTTTGTCTTCCCAGCCCCATGAGCAAATATACACACAGGAGTTTAAGTGAGCGTGTGTGTGGGCAGGGTGTAATTATGTAATTATTATTTTTGGTATGACTTATTTGGTTTATAACATGATTTGATTAATTTCAATTTATTATATTTCCATTCAATTCCGTCATTAATCTGTATATCCTCTATCTATCATTCTTTAGTTCATTTACCCACACAACAATGAATGAATTCATTCATTCATTCATTCATTCATTCACTCACTTGTCTAAACTATTATTAACTAGCCTTTTCTGCATACTTTTCTGTGTATGTGTGAGTTTTAGTCACTGTCTGTATGGGTCTTCATTCACTCACTCGTACACTTACGTGAGTATAGGTCTTCTTCTCCTCCTCCTTCGTTCCCCACTGCAGAGGCCAGCGAGTGTAGCCGGGTGGAGAGGAGATGGGCGACAGGTGAGGCGGGGAAGCTGGGATCTGGGGACAGGGACGTGGAGAGAGTGCCAAGGCGAGCTGTGCGCGACAGATTTACTGCTCTTCCTGCCAGGGGTGTCAACATGAATGATCCCGCAGCCTTGATCAGTCCTGCGAGGCGACCACGGCAGAGAATCTACGAGAGGAGGAGAGATGAGACGAGAGGAGTGGAGAAGAGGAGAGGAGAAGAGGAGCGGAAGTGACCTTAATGAATGCAGTGGCAGAACCTCTCCACCCCAACTCCACCCTCCACTGGCCCCTGCAGTGTTGAAATGCACCCGTGTGACAGCTGCAGTGTGTGTGTGTGTGTGTGTGTCTGTTGAGGGGTATATATAATATAAGCTGATATATGCACTCGGTGGCACCTGACCTGTGGCGTGATGTTCTTCTCCGCTCGCCGTCTGAGAGGAGCGATCTGGCTCTGTGTCTTTCAGCCTCCCAAGCTCCATAATCAATCATAGGGCACCTGCCTCCGCTGCTGTTGGCGGCTCTGAGCTCAGTGAGCACCGTCTGTAGGGAGGGACCCGGGCAGCTGATCTGGTTGCTCTGTTGGTCGGCATCGCTGCCCATTCCTCCTATTCATCACTCTCCCTCAGACACACCGGACTGAGAGAGGGGGGACAGGAGGAGCATTTCAAACAAATAAATTCATCTCTCTTTCTATTCTCCAGTTCTTCTTCTTTATCTTCCTCCTCCTCTCATTTCACCCCTCTGTCGGTTTCTCTCCTGCCTTTTCTTTCACCCGCTCCTTTAAGGAAGGCTTATTAGCATGACAAAGTGCTCTGTGAAGCATCCACCATCATGGCTCTGTCCTGACACATCCGCTGTCCTTCCTCTCTTTTTTTCCTCCATCATTTTCTGCAGGCATATGTCTGGCCAAACGGGCTTTATTTCAGGTCCTTCAGGTCTGTCACATTTTATTGCACTCGTAACTCATATTTAGCAGATCAGGTGGGGTTTGGCAAGGAAGTGCTACTTAATTCATGTGTCTCTCTATGAAACTCAAATCCTAAATGTGTTGGCCAAAGGTTTTTCATCTAAATGTACATGTCATGTATTTCAATTGAAAACAGCACAAAAACAGCCTCCTCCTTCAACAGTACAGAAAAGGGATGTCCAGGTTGCTTGACAAGAGACAATTTACATCCCTTCAATCTATAGTACACAACTTGGTAAGTCAGCTAAATAGAGCCACTCTTTCTTCTAAATATAGTACCACCATGTAGACTGGCTCCGTAAATCAAAACCAGTATGCTGGTCACAGCCAATCCATTTCTGGGCACAATGTCTGTGCTTTGATTGTATTTCGTCTCCACAGATCAGCCACTCTCTGCATCTGCCTTGGCTGTTAAAGCTTCTCTGGCATGACAAACATCTGTCCTACCTCCCGCAGAGACAGTGCGTAACTCGCTCTCCAAATCTATATTAAATTATACCTTCCAAAAAGTAGAAGTTAACGGAATATGATTTATTTATTTATTTATTTGGCTTATAAAGTTTCATTTTGGAAAACGATGGGGTTTGTAATGATTTCTCAAATGTATGTCATAAAACAGAGCCCTTCTTGTAAACAGCACTGAGCACACAAAATATCCCCCGTTGAGAGCTGAGACGAATCGGTTCTCTGGGTAATTGCTTAAAGGATGGAATTTTCTGTGGCGCTCCAGAGCCACTCCGTTGGCTCACTGCCGTGGAAAGTTAAATCCTGACGGGGCTTCTCTACACATCCATTCACTACCAACAACGAGAGGCCAACGAACTCAGCTACAACAACAAATAACAAGTATAGGATTGCCACAGCAATGCAATCTAATAGTTAGTGACTAGTTTGTTTATGCAGTGTCATCCACCTCCAGGTTCACTTCCATTTACAATTGGCATTACCAGGACATGATCACATGGGCCCTTTCTAAAGCCATCGCCTACACCCTCTCTCTACTTCCACTCCATTTGTGCAGTCACGTGGACTTTTCACCATATCAAGTGCCCTCCAAAACTAATTAACAGGGAGTCCAACAGTGAGTCAGCATTGAATTTCTTTTTCATGTCTGAACACCTGAACTCCAAAACTTGTCAGTTGTTTTCGTCTGCAACTGGTACAAAATACTGCTGCCCGTCTTTTAACTAGCACACGAAAGTATGAGCACATTTCACCTATTTTAGCTTCGCTCCACTGGTTGCCTGTCCATTTTAGAATTCATTTTAAAACTTTTATTTGCTTTTAAAGCCTTGCATGGCCTTGCCCCACCTTACCTTTCTGAGCTGCTCCACCCATACACTCCCAGCCGCTCTCTCAGGTCAGCTCACCAGCTGCTTCTGACAGAGCCCAGAGCCAGGCTAAAATCTAGAGGGGAACGAGCTTTTGCCGTTGCAGCTCCAAAACTATGGAACAATCTGCCCCTTCACATCAGACAGGCCCCTTCACTGTCTCTTTTTAAGTCCCATCTTAAAACTCACCTCTTTTCTCTGGCTTTTAACCCCAGGTAGTGTGTTGATGGTATGTAGATGTGTTATGTGAGCAGTATATTTTATTTATTTTATTTTATTTTATTTATTGGATTTGAGTGGTTTTTAATCTCTTTTTACTTTTATTTTAGTTTTTATCTCTTTTTACTTTTATTTTAGTTTTTATGTCTTTACTTTTATTTTTTACATTTATTTTAGTTCGTTTTTATCTCTTTTAATTTTAATACTTTATCCTATTATTGTGCTTCTGTGGTGTCTTGTGTGTTTCTTATCTTGCTGTACAGCACTTTGGGAACCTTGTGTTTGTTTAAACTGTGCTATATAAATAAAGCGGATTGGATTGGATTGTTTTTTCTGGTCACATGGCAATATTAATTCATGAAAAGACATTAAAAGGAAGCAAAAGAAGGAAAAATAGATGTACCGCATAGCGGTACAAAATATGACCGCCGCTCAGTCCTGTACATCCGTTCCACGAACATAAATCACACTAATCAATTTGTATCCATCTATACTCCACCTCCACTCTTGAAACTTTTGTGTATGCTTCTTTGGCATGCCTCTGTGTGTGTGTGCGGGCCGCACGGCAAGTAGCCTACTGGCGCTGCGAAGGTGAATAGATTTGTAGCACTAGCCAAAAAAATTGTAGCATTGTTATAAAACCTTTAAAATATCTAAACAATCACAAGTAGGGCAGTTCATCACAGTTCACAGTAGCCACTTCTAAATGGGACCCGCTGTACAGTAGCTGAAGGTCTGTGGCTAAAGCAGCCATTATGAAAGTGTTATTATTGTTTGGATACTTCACACACACACATGCTTTTTAATCGCATAGACTACAACTACCAAGCTGGAATCAAAGCACATCGATTTACCTCTCACAGTCACACCCTAAACAAGCACTTCAAACAAACAAACAAGCGTCTGTTGTAGCACGTGCAATAGGTACAGCCCTGCCCTGGATACATCTCTCATTGGACTTTCAGACCACATAACTGTTATGCTAATGCCCGCATACAGACAAAGGGTAAAAGCAAACAAACCGGTTCGTAAGCAGGTAAAAGTGTGGCCTGAGGGAGCCTCCGATGCTCTTCAAGACTGCTTTGACACAACAGACTGGGAAATGTTTAAGCAGGCAGCCACTTACAACAACCGGACAGACATAGAGGAGTATACAGACACTGTAACCTCTTACATCACCAAGTGCATTGATGATGTGACCCACACAAAAGACATCATCACTCGGGCTAACTGGAAGCCATGGCTGACAGGGGATGTCCTCAGGCTGCTGAGGGCCAGAGACAAAGCCTACAGAGCTGGGGATGAAGCTGGCATGAGAACAGCGAGAGCCAACCTGTCCCATGGCATCAAGGAAGCAAAAAAGGAATACACTCACAAGATAACCACCCACTTCAAAGACAGCAGGAACGCACAAAGCCTATGGCAGGGCATTCAGGCCCTCACGGACTACAAGCCCGCGCCACAGAGCTGTGAGAGCAACATCCCTCTGCTCAACAACCTGAACCGCTTCTTTGCTCGCTTTGAAGCACAAAACAGCACCTGCCCACAGAAGACCCATCCCCCTCTACATGAGCAGCCCCTGTGCCTCTCTGCCGACAGCGTGAAGAGGACACTTGCTGCTATCAACACCCGTAAGGCAACAGGTCCAGACAACATTCCAGGTCGTGCGCTGAAGGACTGCGCAGGGGAGCTTAAGGATGTCTTCACAGACATCTTTAACACTTCCCTGAAGCAAGCCATCGTCCCATCATGTTTCAAAGCTGCCACCATCATACCTGTGCCGAAGAAAACTGCTCCATCCTGCTTCAATGACTACCGCCCTGTGGCACTGACACCCATCATCATGAAGTGCTTTGAGCGGCTTGTCATGTCACATATCAAATCCATTCTCCCCCCCACCCTGGACCCCTTCCAGTTTGCATACCGAGCCAAGTGGTCTACAGAGGATGCAATCTGCTCTGCCCTCCACCCAGCCCTCACCCACCTGGAAAAAAGAGACTCATATGTGAGATTGCTGTTTATAGACTTCAGTTCTGCATTCAACACCATAATACCACAACAACTCATCAGCAAACTTGACAAACTGGGACTCAGCACCTACCTCTGCAACTGGCTACTGGACTTCCTCTGTCAGAGGCCTCAAGTAGTACGTGTTGGCAACAATACCTCAAGCAGCATCACACTGAGCACAGGGGCCCCCCAAGGCTGCGTGCTCAGTCCGCTGCTCTTCACCCTGCTGACGCATGACTGCACTGCAACCTACAGCAACAATCACATAGTGAAATTTGCTGACGACACAACTCTGGTGGGTCTCATCACCAAGGGCGACGAGACCCAATACAGGTTGGAGGTCGACCATCTGACCACGTGGTGCAGGGACAACAACCTCCTGCTGAACGTCAGCAAGACCAAAGAGATTGTTGTTGACTTCCGGAGAGGTCACACCCAACACCTGCCACTGACCATCGACGGTGCTGTGGTGGAGAGAGCGAGCAGCACCAAATTCCTGGGGGTGCACATCAGCGAAGACCTCTCCTGGACCACCAACACTGCATCACTGGCGAAGAGAGCTCAGCGCCGCCTGTACTTCCTGCGGAAACTCAGGCGAGCAAGTGCTCCACTAGCCATCATGACCACATTCTACCGAGGCACCATTGAGAGCATCCTCTCCAGCTGTATCGCTGTGTGGGGCGGAAGCTGCACTGAATACAACAGGAAAGCCCTGCAGCGCATAGTGAACACAGCTGGAAGGATTATTGGTGCTTCACTCCCCTCCCTGAAGGACATTTACACCACCCACCTCACCCGCAAGGCGACCAAAATTGTGAGTGATGCAAGTCACCCCGCTCACAATCTGTTCGATCTACTGCCCTCTGGGAAGAGGTACAGAAGCCTGTGCTCCCGCACTACCAGACTCACCAACAGCTTCATACACCAAGCTGTAAGGATGCTGAACTCTCTCCCTCCTCTCCCCCCTCCACCCTCAGCTACATAACATCCTGGACATTGGACCCACAATGGCCGCGTGCACTACTCCACTTGCACACTTGCACACTTGTACACTTTACAACTTGTTGTTGTTGTCCTGAAAACACAACACATCTGCTGCTCTTACATAACTTGCACCACTATGTCACTTTCTTTCTTACTTAGGTCAAACAGAACTACACAAGCCTTTTATTGGCCTGACTTTGCACTAGTATTTTATTGACTGTCTATGCACAATTTTCAACCAAATTTTGCTGCTCTTATTTTTTTCATTATTATATGTGCCCTCTTATTTACTTACTTTTTTGTTTACTTGAATGTTATGTTTGTCTGTGGACTTAAATTGGTAAAATATGTCTTGTCTTCACCGTGGGATAGTGAGAAACGTAATTTCGATCTCTTTGTATGTCTGGAACATGTGAAGAAATTGACAATAAAGCTGACTTTGACTTTGACTTTGACTTTGACTCAAAGTGCGCTCTAAAACATTTGGTTTAAATGGAGATGTAGGCTAGCCTAGATCATCACTGGTGTGCTAATAAATCTACATTGTGACGAGTTGACACAAATGATTCACTTTGACGAATGTATGTAGTCTAGTCAATTACGTCGTCTCAGCCCTAGTTACTTTACTTTGAGCCATGCTCTTCCTTAACGTTACTTGAAACACCTTTGAAAATAGAGGATTGTTTGGGAATGAGCGTTACATGTAGCTCAGATGCTTTTTGAGATTTTTTGTGGTCTTACTGTAATGCAACATTTTACAAAGCACTGACCACCAAGGGCCACCAAGGACTGTGAGCAAATCAACAGCAGAAAAACCTATTTAGCAAGCAGAAATGTCCCAGTCTGTTTAGGATGCTTCATAGACAGGTTATCTTTCAGGTAGGCTAGGCCTATATTTTCCATTAGAAAACCACGTTAGCGAACACGTTGTGACTAACTCACTTAGCTCCTGTAGGCTATATGGTAAGAAGAGAAGATGACAGTCGAAAGATACAATTACAGCGCTGATATCAATTTGCTTGGTAACCGCATTTATGGTTTTCTACAAATACACTGGTCAATAATCAAATTGGCCTCCATCACTCAACCAATGCTAACGGTAGGCCTAACATTATTTTACCTAGGTCGTAGGTATACAACGTGTATAAGATTAACGTACCTGCAGTTAAAACCAAGCATGTCTGATAGACATTCTTAGATTTATTTCGGCTTCAAGAAGAAATGAGAATTACATGTCATGTGAAAATCATATGACGGAGTATTAGGGCCACACATGAAGAAAAAAATATTTTTGCCATGGCGAGATTAAACTTGACATGTTGACTTTAGATATGATATTTCAACTTTATTCTCGAAATGTCGAGTTTAATGTTGACATGGCGACTTTAAAGTCGACACGTCGAGATTAAAGTTGACATGACATTTCAACTTTATTCTCGAAATGTCGAGTTTAATGTCGACATGTTGTCTTTAAAGTCAAAAAAATATTTTTTTTCTTCATGTGTGGCCCTAATACTCTGTCGTAAAATTATCCTACCCTTATTAGACGTTCTCTGCGGTAAACTACAGTGTTGTCCTTGTAGGAAGCATCTTTCCAACCCACTTTAGATTAACTTCCAACAAAATTACGTCTCACTGCAACGATGCGCTATCTGGTGGACAAACGACTACATAACGCCAATACTGGAAATGCAGCCAAATGATGATGAATATTTGGTTTTCCTTTAATACTACTGAATTTGTAATTACGTATCGGCCGTTCTAATTGCCAATACCGATAGTATGTGCGTGCCTCTGTGTGTGCGTGTGTATGTGTGTGCACCACCATCTACAGGCCAATGAGTGTACAGTCACGAAATGTACACATAACTTCCTTTTTTTTAGACCCCCCCATGGATGAAATTCTACAAAACGTGGCATACCACCAGAGAATGTCAGGTTAATCATACACATAAATTGGTGCAGTTCTGAACATCTTACATACATAATGCAGAGTGCACTCAGTGTCTGAGCAGTAGTGGGGAGAGTTTTAGATACTGTAGGCTCATAGGCTCTCTCTCTCCTCTTATCCTATAGCCACACAGTATTCTGAATTGTGTTGTGTATTGGGTATTGTGTGGAGTACTTAAAGTGTTACTCGGTAGATGTGTTGCCATTTTTCTTATGTCCTGCTAGGCTCTAAAACCTTCAACTCTGAAAGGCCTGCTGTTCCTTTTTAGCTCTCTAGAGGGGAATGGATGCCATTCACATCTGTGTACTGAGGTGACTAAGCACTGACTGACTCAGAGGTTGGGGCTTTTTAAAGGCTCTACGGTCATTCACCGAGACAGTTACAACTTAACTTCTGCTGCCATATGGAGTCTGATGTGTGAGAAGCTATTTGGCTTTTTTCTTCATTCATCTAACTATCCCTCTCTTTGTGTCTCACTATTTGTTCTGTCATTCTCCATCGTTTATCTCTTCTTTCTCTTGTTTTTTTCTTTCTCAACATCCATCTTTGTCCCTTCTCTTTGTGTACACATCTCTGTATCTGTGTTAGTCATGTCTACTTGCCATTCTATTTTTCTATCTGTCCCTCGCTACCACTTTGTCTCTCTTTTTTCATTTTTTCCTTTCTCAGTTTCTCCTGTCCCCCCCCCCTCTCTCTCTCTCTCTCTCTATTTCTCTCTCTCTATCTCTCTCTGTCCCTGTCTCGCTGCTCTGTCCAGGGATTTCATTTCTCCTGACAGTAACACTTTTAAAACCAGAGGCCGTTTGGGCTGAATATTGCATGACATGCGGGATGGTGGGGGTGAACTGAAAGGCCAAAGCAGCAACACCAGTTGATGAATAGACACACCAGTTGATGAATAGACACACACACACACACACATATACATATACATACACAGACACTCACACAAAAACACCCTTATATACATAGGCCATACACACACACACACACACACAGTGAGGATTAGGATTGTCTGAATCAGTGTTGACAGTGTTTTTGCCTAGGCAAGCTATTTATTTTGAGTGTTTAAAAATAGACATGTGTGATGTGTGTGTGTGTGTACGTACAGGTTTGTGCATGTGTGTGTAAACGTGTGCGTGTATGTGTGAAGAAATAAATAAATACTTGGCTCTAACTTAAAAGTCTGTGCAGTCTCACTTATTATCCCAGGAGAAATTTAATTTGGATATGCCTTCAGGAGAAGGAGAACAATAACATCCCAGTCACTTTTTCTCTCTACCCCCCTACTCAGCGCTCTCTCTCTCTCTCTCTCTCCCTGTCTCTGTCTCTAAGGAATGGTAAAGTCATCCTAATGTCCTACCAGAGTCCATTTAGGAGAGCGGGAGAGGTCCAGAGAGAGTAAAACAGACACATCTATTATTCTGAGAGTCTCGTTTGGAATCACTTAAATGAGCAAACTGGGAGAACCTGTGCCAACCACACCATATTTTGCTGTTTCTCTATTGGCTATTTCTTCATTCCGCTCCTGCACTCCATTCTCTCTCTCTCTCTCTCTCTCTCTCTCTCTCTTTCTATCCCTCCCTCTCTCTCTTCCTCCTTCTCTATCTGTCGTATATATCTCCTTAATTTCATTCTCTCTCTCTCTCTCTCACACCCATGCATGATCATGCATAAATTAACTCTGTTTTTAAATGCTTGAAGGAAAGGACTACTTGGGCGACTCACACCAGAACTATTGGCAGTTACTGTAACTAGATGTACCGCAGAGCGGTACAAAATATGACCGCCGCCGAGTCCAGCACATTTTTTCCACAAAAATAAATCACGCTGAAAGGCCTATATGATTCTAACTGTCTCACTAAATTGCATTATCCACACTCAATTCTCAGTGGGATCTTCTAGACAACAAGTACCAAAACAAAAATTAATTTTATACAACCCCACCCCCATCTTGCCTGTTCATAATTCTGAGAAATTCTTGAATTGTGTGCATGTGTGCGTGTACACGTTTATGTTTATGTGTGTGTGTGTTTGTGTGTGTGTGTGTGTGTGTGCGTGCGTGCGTGCTTGTGTGTTTGCCTGCGTATGTGTGTTATGTGCATGCATGCGTACTGTACATATGTCTACTGTGTGAGTATGTTTACTGTGAATGTATGTGTGTGCGTGTGTATCTGTTTATGCACATGTGTGCACATGGAATGGGTTAACATGACCCCTTGAGGCAAACATACAGAAAAAATGGGTCATCCTAGGCCCTACGGTTCTCAAGATATTCACAGAAAACTGTCTCCGGCCACCTACAGGCCAGTTGGTGTATAGTAACATAAATTAATTTATTGTGTGGCCCCCCATGAACGGAATTCCACTCATGGCGTGCATACAGAGGGTGTCATAATGATCCTACACTTCCAATTTCGTGCATTTCGCTTCGCTGCGCGGCGGTCATAATGACTTCTGTTGAGACATACTCTGCCCATGTGAGCTCATGGATATAGAAAACCAATAATGCATACATACAAGTACCAGAAACACTGACTGGGGTGGGGGTGGGGTGAACGAAGCTCCTGATACACAGCACACCTCTGACAATTAATCTCCAGGGCATGAGGCAGGATTAGCTGTTTGGAGGTTTGCTATAATTTAATAAATAGGTGGTGTTAACCCACATACTGGTATGCACAGACTACGGGATCAAACTGTTAGTCATTCATGTGTGGTTTAACTCCAGTGACAGGGATGGTAGTGGTAGCATGACTCATAAAAGTGATGGAATGATGGTCTTAAGTGTGATTCATGATTTATGATTTGGAATAAAATATAAATACAAATATAAATACAAAATTCGTAAACCATGTTTCAAATACGAGAAAATGAGATGGTTGGCATTAGCCAGGCTACATCAGAATGGCAAAAATGATGCAGTGCCACTGGTTTGTTCATCTATGTGTGGTTAATTATGAGTAGTTCCCTGTTCCAGGAATTACAGAATTTTATTTCAGATGGATTTATTGGCATGAGCAGAAGCACACAAAATGGAGAAGGAGAGAAAAGATGAAGAGAAAGGGAGAACAGAATGAGGGAATCGGCCCCAAAAGGCACAGAGGGAGGGAGAGAAATGGAAAATGAGAAAGAAATATAATAAGGGAAGGAGAGAGAGAGAGAGAGAGAGAGAGAGAGAGAGAGAGAGAGAGAGAGAGAGAGAGAGAGAGAGAGAGAGAGAGAGAGAGAGTAAGATAGGGATGCAGAGCGAGGTGATGAGAGAGAAACTGAGTTAAGGAGAAGGAGACAAAGAGACCGAAAAAAGACTGAAAGAGCTCACAGGAGGGAAAGAGTGAGTGAAAAGAGAGTGAGTGAGTGTATGAGTGACAAATTAAGAGAAAGAGACAGAAGGAAATTGAGTGACAGAGCTTGGGAGAGACATTGAGCAAGCAAAACAGAGTGAGAAAGAGAGAGAGAAAGAAAGAGAGTTAGAGAGTTAGAGAGAGTGAGTAAGAGAGATGGGGATTTGTTTATGTGCTCTAAAGAAAGTGTAATATCTTTCTGCCACTCCGGTATAGGCACCAGGGTTGGCGAGCCACCCACACAGCCATATTTCCTGTCAGCTAAAGCTCATCTGTAAAGATTCAGCCTGTCCTCCCATGGTGCACTCTGTCTAGTAATTGGCTTAGTTTAGCAGTTTTATCAAGTCGGCGAGGGGGTGGGGGAACACGCAAACTCCTTATGCACAACGTCTGCATAAAACTCACTAATGATACGATCAATAGGCTCATTAGACAAACTCTCATTAAAATCATGAAGGCGTTCTCATCAGGAAAAAAAGTGTAGAATAGTAAACATGAGAAAACTAGCAAATTTCCATGTCTGATAATGAGTGAGCTTCAACGGATGCCCTGGTTGAGTCACACACACTCCGCAGTTGAGTCATCAGACACTGTTACTGACCCATGAAGGGTCTGTCAGAAACGAGAGCAGGCTGACGAACCTGCTCTGGACAGAGGTCTAAAAATGACCATTGTTATTTTCATGCGGGTGATGGAGACAAACACAAACCCCAAACACTGGCTGTAAAGAATATAGCTTTTGGGTTTTCAGTTTACTTGTTGATACTGAGTAGTTGCGTAGTAACGACTGCAAATATTGAGTGAGATGAAAAATATATATTTTTCAGATGTATGTAGAGTCTGGGGGCAACTGTATTTGTGACAATGCCATTCCATTTAAGTCAGGGAATGCTCTGCCTCAAAAGACAACCCCTGCAAAACCAAGCAAATAACAAATGAATACTGTTTTGCTCTCTGGGTAAAGGTTGTGGATCAAGGCAGCCCTGCTGATCAGATGAGATCTAGTGCTGTGAGACAATGCCAGATGCGGTGGTAAGAGGTGGCCAGAGACCAGGGAGTCCAGTTGGCAGACTGTGTAAGCTCACACAGCAGGTGACTCTGTGTTGTCTCTTTGGAGACTGACAAGAGATTTGAGTTGAAATGCTGAAAGATTCATATACTGTAAGCCGTCGAGACATAAATTGTTTTTGACTCACTTGTACTCCAGAAGAAAATGAGAATATCACTGCAGTTTAAGCCACAAATTCATTCGGGGAAAACACTGGAACATTCTGGGAAGATCTGGTCAACATCAAAATCCCTATTTAATCACAGTAATATGTTAAAGGCACCCCCTTTGGCTGAGAAGCACAATAATAAACAAACTAAATACGTGTCTTTTGCAACAAAGTATGAACACAACTCCAATATAATATAGAGGGAATGCACCGAAAACAGTCTGTAGAAAAAGATCTCTGAATTCCTGTAGCATAGCTCTATTGCGTTTCGATTTCAGGGGGGGGGGGGGGGGGATTTTGCTAGGTCAGTAATCGCCTACAGAGTGCCGCAATGGCAGAAGTGCTGTTTGTCATTTTATGAGGTTATGTGCCATCATAATCATTTTGGAAACGTTATGTTAAAGGGGAACTATGCAGTTTTTTCAGCTTATTTTACCTTAACTGAACAGCTTTGGAGTCATTGGAATGGTTGTATGACTTTTTTTCGGGTTGAATGGTGGCCGTCTTGCTTCCCCTTAGCGCATGTGAGCGGAAAAAACACCCTTGCAACTTTGGGCCGGCGGGCCGACGGCCTCAGAGACAGAAAGTCTAGCAGCCTCGCAGTGTAACAAATTGCTTTACCGCACTACACACATACACACCAGGCACCGGCTACAACAAGGTAGCAATGGAGTTTCTCAGACATTTGTCAAGCGAGTAAATCGTTGTCGGAGGAACAGGGAAAAAGAAGAATCAGCAGACTGACCGATTGAAGAGTGTCGTAAAATATATACTCTGAACCTGTAGGGGGAGCTCTGCAGAGAAACCTGCAAGCAAAAAGCGAGAAAAGAGCGAAGAAATTGCCAAAACTGCATAGTTTCTCTTTAAGGTCAAAAACTGTTATTGGTGACTTACAGTAAACACTTTGCATTATGTGCATTTTCTTAAAACATGACATGCTATCATGACTTCTGTGAACGGAGCGACACCCTTACTGTAGCGTGTGAGTGAGTGAGGGTTTGGGTGAGTGAGTGTGTTCTTTGATCAGGTCTTCTCAAGGGAAACCAGGACTTCACCATAAAATCATCATCAAAGTGAGGATGTGAGGGAGGAATGGGGATGGTTGGTAGTGGAGGAGGATTAGTGTCTAAAACAAGTAATCATCTTTCCTTTAAGGATTGCTCCTATATTTCTTAATGAGAATCTCTCTCCCTCTCTGTTTCAATCTCCCACTAATTGCTTCTCTCTCTCTCTCTCTCTCTCTCTCTCTCTCTCTCTCTCTCTCTCTCTCTCTCTCTGGTATACACACACACTCTCTCTCTCTCTCTTTCTCTCTGTCACTCTCTCTCACACACACAACCTACAGTACCTCTTTTTCTCTTATATTGTGTCATATTCAGTCAGCACAATGATAGATAGAAAATTGCCCAGTAATGAAAATCAATGAATAACTATTTCATATGCCGTGTCACATTCTCTCTTCATCTCTGTGACTCACAGTGCACTGAGTGCCGATATGAGATGTACTCATGCTCTCTCTTGCTCTACCCGCCCACAGTTGAAGGTCTCTAATAACTCAATGTCTAAAAAAACAGGACACAGTAAAGAAGTAAAGCAGACCTGACCAACCATCTTATTGTGCCACTGCCTAAATTGTAATCTAACATAATGCATGCCTTTCTGACAGTGGTATGCAGACAAAGACTTCAGCAAGTCAACATGCAATGTTCTCGTGCATGAGGCTATCATGTGACATGTGGGAGCATGGAGCTGATTCATCAGTGTTTGTGGTTAAGGTTTTACCTATGTTAAATTAGCAAATTGATTTTGCTTACTAATTAATTGAGTTTTAGAGGATTTAAACATAAACAATACACAATTACATAATGATATAAAGTAGGGCTGTCAAAATAACTGATTAATTTTGATTAATTAATTTGAGAAAAAATAACTGATTAAAAAAAATAACGCAGATTAATCGATTCCGTATGACCTTTGAACCCGAGCCATTGTAGTCAGTAACCATTAGACTGTAAAAAGAAGGAGAGAGAAGAAAATGTGCTGCCTGGATCATTGATTGGAACATTTACTTTTAAAAAACGGCCTGATGGTGTCGCACATCAATGCAAAGAAATAGTGTTGACATTGAGGGGAGTGTTAATTTATTTTCATTGTGTCCCCTAGGTTATATCTGTGGCCTGAAATAGCTTGTATATGAAAAAAAAAAACTTCTTCCCAAGGCACTTTTTAAATTTATTTCCTCAGCATATTAGGTCACATCATAGATTAGTATGGCCATTATTAAAATAATAATAAAAGAGTTTTTGAACTTTAATGTCACTAATGCTGATTATTCAATGATTCATTTGAATTTAAATATTTAAAAATACTTTCACAGCAAATATTATATATGTGATTAATTTAGATTAATTAATCACAGAGTATGTAATTAATTAGATTAATTTTTTTTAAATGATTGACAGCCCTAATATAAAGGGATGTTGATGATTTAAGAGGTACAGATTTTGGCAGAGACATTTTGACATGCCAATGATGATGGATACTCGCAAGTAAGAATCACAAGGCTCACAAGTAAACTTTTTTTAATGGAATTGCTCTAGGCCACTGAAAATAATTCTATCAGGCATCTTTGTACAAATGAAATCCATTTTTACACACAAACAAACACAAACAAACACACACACACACACACACACACACACACACACACACACACACACACACACACACACACACACACACACACACACACACACACACAGCGTGGCCCATGTTTCCTTATTTCAGGGCCTGACCGACAGGAAATGCCTTGTCAAATCTCTGCTGCTCCATAATGGATGAGCCTGATTGATTGCTGTCCGCAGTAATTGCTTGCTCTGATCGAGACTGGCCTCGTCTCATCCCTTTTCTCTCTTGTCACCAGTCTCCCCCGCTGCTCACGATACGCAACGAAAACAGGGTGTTGTTTTTCTCCCCGCCTCCCCGTTATCCAGGCTGGGAGAACTAACAGATAGAGAGAAGAGGAAAAACTAACAGATAGAGAGAGGAAAAAACACAAACAAACCATCCGTCATTGTTTTTGTCTCCTTGAGAGAGGTGGTGGATGAGAGTTCTGGTGTGTATCGTATTATTTGTTTGTCACTGGTTGTTGTTGCTACTGTCGCTGCTGGCCAAACATCACTGCCGTGGCTGGACAGGCTCCGCGCTCCTCTGACAGGTCTACTCCATCACAGCGGCACTGAAGCGGGCCTGGGGTGATGGCGACCGTGCCGTGTCGTGCCCGGGCCTCGGCCACCGTCTGGCAGCTCTCCGTAGATGGGCGAAAGCAGGGTGGGGGTGTTAGCATCAAGCCATCAGTCTTCTGCTGGAGATGCAGTGTACAGGTGCACAGGGACAGGTGAGAGAGCAGTAGCAGGAGAGATAAAGGCAAACAAACATGGATGAATAATTCATCATGTATCAAATGCTTTCTGAGAATACTGTATGAGTGACTATTTGATTTCTCATGTTAGTACCCTGCATTTTTGTATTAAAAACAAAACTAAAGTATTTTTTTTTTTTTTAAACTAAACTTACTGTCCTCTTCTTGAGTAAAATATTTTTAAGTCTGAAGCTTAAATAATAAAACTGAAATTTTAATCATTGCTGTCTTTATTAGTGCATTGTGTCGCAAAAATCCATCACATACTGAGAGCTTTCATAATCCTAACACAAACACACCTTGATGTTTCCAGTGCATAGGGATAGAACAGTAGCTTTGTCTTCAGCGTTTAGGGCACTAATGATTTACCCAGCAGATTACACTGCTGCCTGGTTGTTGTCATTTGCATACATGAGAGATGGGGCTCCCATATTTCACCGTAGCTGTCTGTCTGAGGGCAGCGAGCTGTGGAAACAATTAAAGCTCTACAGCAGGGGAGGAGGACAGAGGATGGAAGAAGGGACGACAGAGGAGGAGGAGGAGGAGGAAGAGATGAAGGAAGGGAAGGAGAGTGAGGCGGTAATAGACTTATTAAGATTGTGTGTTTGTAATTCATGGAGCATAGGAACATATCCAATCAGGCACCAAGACACCGAGCCACTACTGCATGTTTGAGTGCCTGTCTCACCTTGTCCTTCTTGCTATATATATCTGTTGAGCTTGGGAGCCCTCAAGGGATGACTTTGCGTTTTTAACAGCATGTCACCATTAAGCCTCCACTGAGCTACACCAAAGCATTCCACAGCTGAATGGTATTATCACTGGCAAGTATACTCTCATACACTCCTATAGAAAGAAAAGGAATCTTAAAAGGTTCTTTGAACCGTTACTTTCAACCATCAGACGTGCTCTCCAGAAACCTCAGGGATTTTTAAGTAGCTGAACAATAGAGGGGGTCAGGGGTCAAAGAAGGCAATGAAAGGTCAGACTATTGTACTAAAAATGCAGTTGTAAAACAAGGAGGTCATATCAACAGTAACAAGTCACTGTGCTTGTTAGGTTGACGCAGAGTAAGATGTCTGTACAGTCTTTCCACAGGTGACATTTCAACTACATATTCTCAAGTAACTCACTCTGGTGCAGACCCAACCCTTGTATGTGCATCGCTCTATCTCTCTCTCCCTTTTTCTCTCTATGTGCATGTGTGTGTGTGTGTGTGTGTGTGTGTGTGTGTGTGTGTGTGACCGTGTGTACTGTATGTTTGGGCTTGTTTTGCTTTATTGCCTCTCTGGTGTAGCCTGGAGATTCCAGACCCTGGTAATCTAGAAAGATTAAGGGTCTGGCCACGAATAATGTAATAGCCCAACTCGAGGGGCGGCACCAAGCATGCATTTGAAAATCTCACTGCACGCAATTGGATGAGACTATATGACCAATGTTTACTGACTGATTCCGGACTCAATTGACGCAATTGGATAACACTACAACTATCATCTGTTTAGCTCGCCTTTGGCCCGCCTATATCAGATACATCGATGTGATTGGCTCCCTGCGATACAAGTGGCAAAAGTAACGTGCATCATTACTCATTGCCAGAGTGTCTCGCAGAGACAATTGAAATTGTGCTCTTGCGAGACCTCTGGATTTTCCAGGGTATCTCTGGTGACTCTCTGTCTAGGAATCGTGTGTCAGTAAACCATGTCTGTGCCGTACTCATGCCAGAGCTAGCCACTTTATCACAGACTGATGAGGACACAGGCATAATGTATTCTGAATTAGTGATGATTTGTTAATTTACTTATCCGCAAGTCAGAAGGCAGTTTATTATCAATTATCACAGTCTCCAATTCTTCATCCCTGTTTGAATCAAGAGACGTCTGTAAAAATCATCACAACCGAGCCTCTCCCAAAAGCATTTCCTCTAATCCTAGCCACATCAATCAACCCTACCCCTCCACATCCATAAGACAACCACCTGCTAGTGTGTGTGCTTCAGTCAACAAGTCATTTATAATGATGTTAAAATTGAAACATTATTCATTTGTGCTGATTCATTGCCTGAGACACATTGGCACAGAAAAGAGCAACAACCAAAAAACATAACAACAAAAAAAACAGGCTGGCTCTCTGTGATGATTAGGCATAACAAACAGCTAATTCATTTGTGGTAAGCCACTTTTGAAAATGGAAGTGTGTGTGTGTGAGAGTAAGTGAGTATGTGGGTATTTTTGTACTGTCTGGTCTGCTCCCACTTTATTTAGGGATGGTAATTGTGTTTGTGTGTGTGAGAGAGGGACAGAGAGAATGATCAAGGGGATGGCTGACAACACTGCATTGTGTGTGTGTGTGTTTGTGATAGGAGATAGATGTTTGATGAACTCTGTGTGCAAATGATTGTTTGAATGTGTGTATGTGTATGAGAGAGAGAGAGAGAAATTTACGATATGTTTTTTTTTCTACTAAAGAAATAAACTAAAGAATATTTTTTCCTATTCAACAAACTTCAACACAGAATCAGCGTGGGCTCTTAAAATCCATCACAACACACACATGCATCATTGCCAATGCACCTGAATTATTACTGCATTGTTAAACAAACAGATCTTACTACTTAAGCCAAAAGGCATATTTCTCTCTCTCTCTCTCTCTCTCTCTCTATTTTGATTGATGTTTTTTTTCCCACAGCTCAGCCTCTCTTATCTGTCCCACAGTGTTTTTGTGGGTCAGGGAAGAACAGCCAATTCAGACAAATTACCAGGTGAGTCACAGCTTGTAAATCTACTCCCTATGAAAGCTGATACATGGCAAAACTAGCATTAGTGTGTGTGTGAGAGAGAGAGAGAGAGAGAGAGAGAGAGAGAGAGAGTGTGTGTGTGTGTGTGCATGTTTCAGAAAGAGTGTGTGTGTGCTTGTGTGAGAGCATGTGTACAGTACTGTATGTGTGTATGTAAAAGTGTGTGGGTGTATGTGTATGTGTGTGAGCGTGTGAAAAAAAAGTGTGCAACTAAGCGCTTTTCAGCCTATCCGCATTCTGCACTTGACTTAAGTTTATCATTTATGCGCCATGGAGCCAGTTGCGCCCTTTGGGAGGAGCTACTCCAAAATCTGGGTGTTTGTTATGTATCGTAACGCCTCCAATTACCACCACTTTCGTTCGAAAATTCTAAAACAATGATGTTTTTTAATACTTAAAAATAACATTTGATAAATTAACCTTACATTTTTCAGTAGCCATGGAGATAGATAGATAGATAGATAGATAGATAGATAGATAGATAGATACTTTATTGATCCCCAGGGGAAATTCAAGGT